>NC_051453.1:14820490-14923420 GCF_001649575.2 Kryptolebias marmoratus | reverse complement strand
CCCCCCCCCCCCCATTCAATCCGAAACAATAAAACACCAAATTCTGCACCTTTGAAAACTCTGGCGAACCTAATTCTGCAGCACTCCTACACATCTGTTTTTTTTTCCCTTCCACCAAGAAGTGCAGATTAGACCGTAGATCCAGATGCACAGGTGTTTTTTTTTTTACAAGAGTACTTACACTGTGTTAATGGAGACTGCTGTTGCTGAGCTGCTATTTAGAGAGGAAAAAAAAGCAGTACTTATATGGAATATGTATAATAGATGAAGCTCATTGCAATTGCAAATGAAGCTCCCAGCAAATCAGAGTGACTCCATTATCCAGAAACTTTGCATTTGAGCTCTTGAGAAGCTGGATTGTAAGTATAGCAGAAAACAAGTCGTGCACTGTAAGCATGTTGAAGCATGGCAACACTTCCTCATTCTACAAGGCTGCTGTTTGAATGTCAGGACCGCCTGCGGGGCTGTTATGAAAACACCTTTCAGCGTTCACGGCCATTTATTTGTGAATCATCTGTGTTTATTCACGCTAAAATGGCTGACCCTCCAAAGACACTCGTGTCCCTCTCTGCAGCGGTGGCGCACGCACCGCCGCTCGAACACACGAGGGTGCCGATAAACAGAGAGCGCCGAGGCTGAGGCGTGAAAAGGAGAGTCGGGCCGACTGGTACAAATGATGAGTGTAATGAGATTTCATAGCAGCCATCGGCGCTGATTAATGTTGCGTCTCAACCCAGTAGCGCGCACACACACACACACACACACATGCACTCACTTACAAAACGTGTGTGTTAGAACAGGAGCCACAGAGGAAATGAAAGGCAAGGAAAAGCACAGATCTGGGTGGATGGAGATGTCTCTCCAGTCACTTCACACCCACCCACACACACACACACACACACAAACACACACAAGCACAGACACACAGCTCACAGCGCAGCACAATGAAATAAGATGGAGAGAAACGGCTGGGAAGAGCTTTCGCTTTCTTTATTCTGTCTCATCAAGCAAATCCTCTGCATGGGATTATTTAAGAGGCAGCTAATAAAGACGTTCAAACAGAAAGAAATTACTCTGAATGTGTAATAGATGCTCTATCACATCATTATTAGGCCTTTCTTGCATATTTTAACTAAGACCTGAAAGATGAATGGGTATGTATAATCCTGCAATGTACAGGCTGCATTGTCAGCCCTAAAGCATCAGCTGAAGTACAGACTTCACAGCGCTAATCTGTGTTTCTGTGTGCCCCAGGGCCAGTGATGACCCCGAGAAAACCACCCCGTACATGGAGGAGTCTCAGCCCACTCATGGTGAGAGGACGAGACAAAGGAGCAGATATACTGGGTAGAGGAGGAGTCATGGGGAACAAGGATGCTGAAACTCACGGGGTTGGGACTAACTGATGGGGTGTTTTTAATATATCAGCAACAAGGAGATCTCAGTTGAAATTGTTTAAGTTGTTGCACTATTTTGACTTTTTTTTTTTTTTTGGGAATCAGTCGAAAAGGAAATTATTTTTTCCAAATGAGCCACCAGTTTCAAAATAACAGGACGACCCATACAAATGTATTATAACCACACATACTTGGTTTTAGCTGTTCTGTCACCATAGATGTGCATTAAATCATATATGCCACATATATTCATAACTGACAGAAAAAAAGAGGAAAGAGAGGAGATGTCCCATGACAGGCAGAAAAGACCGTTTTGAAACTAGCAAATTTAAATGAACTTCACTTAAATGTACAGTGTAGAGAATCTATTTAATTCATTCTTAAAGGGATAGGTCAGATCTTTTGAAGTGGGCTTCTTTAAAGAGGTTATGAACAATTAATATCTTACCTGTTGCAGATAGCTCTTTGAACAACCTTAGTTTGGAGAAATAGTTTAAATCTAATCAGATTGTCAAGCTAGACCAAGCAAAACACTTGTCCAAAATGGATTTCTTTCACCTTAAAACAACTCTGATTAAAAACAAAATGAAACAGACTTTCTTTTATAAACTTCATCCGTTTCACATTACACAGTTATCCTGGTAGAAATGTTGTTCACTTTGTGTTCGAACTGCTCCAAGAAGTGTTACAGACAGCTGCTGTTCCAAATAACCGCACAATTTGGAATAAATAATCAAGTGTTGTGAAACTGACAGCAATGTAAAGATTTATAAAATAGTGTTTGCACGAACTACTATGAATTTTTGGAGATTGGAGTTGTTTTAAGATGACAGTGACCCACAATGCTTGGGCCAACTCAGACTAGCAATTAGCTCGTCAGTTCAGTCAGAAATAACTCTACTGTATAACTCCAAACTGAGAGAGTTGAAACAATTATCTACCACAGGTAAGATAATATTTGTTCATAATCTTTCCCCAGAACCCCACATCAAAAGATTTTAACTATTGCTTTAAAAGGTTATGAATGTCTGTGCCAGACTTCATAGTACCGTAGTCTTTTCAATAAATCTTAAAAACGTTTTCATTCAAAATCAACTTATTAGTGGCCCATTAGAAAGAGATTGCCAAAGTCACTGTGGTTCTTCCTCTGGGGACAGTTAACATCAAAATGGACAAAATTTGGAATAAGTCCTTTTTATAAACACAGAAAGACTTCATTAAATAAATGTGTAACCCACTAATGATAGCAGAGAAACAGATTATTATAATGAACAAGGTTAATTCTCCAGAGGATATGAAAATCATGTGGCTATTTGTCTGGTTCGCTTTCATTTCCTACCACGTTTTTTTTTCTCTTCCTTCAATCATCTATATTGGCTGCTGTGTCTTATCTCTGCTGTCTCCTTATATCTGTGTAGAAATCACTATCAGGGTGGATGAGTCAGACTGCCTGTCCATGGCCAGCTCTCACGACCAAGAGACCGAGCGCTTCCTGTCCACCGGTCCCACAGGCCGCCGTGTCTCCTTCAATGAAGCTGCGCTCTTTGATCATGGCAAGAAGACCCAGGAGAAAGGCCGCAGGTCAGACAGCCAGCCCAGCACACAAGCAAGATGCCCACATTTCCAAATGTTGTTCTTTATTTATTTTTTTTGTTTTGCATTAGACTCAGCCCTCAGTTCTTGTGGTAAATGGTTACGGCTTTCTGAGATCAAAGCATGTGGACATATTTTACTGTGTCCAGCTTACTTCTGTGCTGGTGTAATGTGAAGAAAGAATGCATTATGTATGCTGTGGACACAAAGAGCTCCCAACCCTTCTGATTGTTTTTGCTGTCCCACTTTTCTCTCATAAAGCCAAGACTCCATCATTCGTCAAAAGGAATATATGAAATATATTGCTATAGTTAGGATTTAGTGAAGCTCTGATGGCTTTGAAGTCTGATATCTTCCTCTGGCTGTTAGGATGAGCCCCTAAGAATTAAAATTTATTACAAATGCGTTCAGCTTACAAAACTCTCGCAATCGTGGCTTTTCGTTTTACCTGTGCGCCTCAGGTACACTCTGACGGAAGGCGACTTCCATCACCTGAAGAACGCCCGTCTCACAAACCTCCACATCCCACCTCCAGCCCTCAAGATAGTCACCATCCACGAGTGCGACTCGGCCGAGAACACCATCACCATGACGACGCGGCCTGTTGCTAAATCAGCACTTTCCATCTTCCAGGTCTTTAGAAAAAAAAAGCGTGCAGTCCATGCTCACCGGATGCTTCAGAAGATAACTTTCATGTGTGTGCTTGCCTTTAGCCCATGCTCTGCCCCCTGCCACAAACAGCACTGACAAGCTTGAGTGTGAGTCCCAGCAGCGCCCTCCCCGGGGACGCTCTCAACTCCGTGGTGGACACCAGCTTCTGTGAGAACCCGGCACTTCTCAGCAGCAAGGAGACAAGCTCTAGCTCTGTAAGTTAGCTTCATATTAATGCCTGTCGGAGAGGTTTCTACTGCTCATGGCAGATTTTCTGCATGACCACGTATCTGCGTCTTCTCTCAGACTGAGAAGGTGGGAGTGAAGCCCCGGGACAGAGGCAGCAGTGCCAGTGTCAGAGAGGGGGTGGCCGCAGGAAACATCAGTGCTCCTGCTGGCAGCGGCACCGGGAGCCCAAAGCCTGTGCTGCAATTCCTCACTAAACTTCGACGCCATGCTAGTCTGGAGGGGGCCAGTCCCTACTTCAAAATAAAGAAGTGGAAGCTGGACAGCAGCCAGAGAGCCTCCAGTCTGGACACAAGAGGTAATGGAGGGTGGAAAGTGAATTTCGGAGCTATTATTTTATGAAAGATTTGTGCTAATGCAGCGAGAAAACCCGACAAATCTTTACAGTTCAGTTATTAGATAGAAATGGGAAATTAGATCATAGCGTTGGCATTTTTTCTTGTATTTTTCCAGTTTATTTGTTTGTTTTGTATTTTTGCCAACATGGTTTTATGGTAAACAGAAAATGGTTTAGCAGGAAGCTCCAGCAGCCAACTGTGAGCTGCCTTTTGACTGAGCTGGATGCGCACACACACGTACATACAAGACAGATGGCTCAGTGACGCAAAGTTTGATCGTTCCAAATCAGTTTGAGCTCCTCATTTAATCCTTCCTGCCGCTCCACTCATCCTTCATAAACACACTCCTCCCCAGCGTCTCTTTTTTTGGTCATACCAAGAGACCAAACGGGACCGTAGAAATCCCCCCGCACAGAGCCCAACAGTCGGTGGGAGCTTTCCGCCGAATTAAGTGTCACTTTTCTCCTGCTGCCACACACAACTTGTCGAACTCACTGCTCTTTCTCTACGTTTGGTGTGGGCCAGGCTCTCCCAAGAGGAGACAGTTCCAGCGCCAGCGGGCCGCCAGCGAGAGCATGGACCAGGACGACAGCGACGCGCACCGCATAGACCTCATCCAGTACATCGCTCACACCCAGGACGTCACCTACTACCCAAGCCAGCCCACCACACGCCTCCTCTCACCCCCGTCCACACCACCCCCTTCCCTCGGCAGGTATCTTTAATTCCCTTGCCATTCATCACGTCCACTGCTTTGCTGCCTTGCACTCATTTCTTTTCCTGCAGCTAGAGAAGGTGTGTTAATGATTTACAGGAAGCTACAACTGGAGGTCCCAGTTCTCCCTCACTCGTCAAACTCCTACAGACTATTGCCGTAATCCAGAAATTTAGATCAATTTTTTTAATTATGCTCTTATCAGAGTAATCCTTCTACTGTGACATGTAATTAGCTGAGTAATTGTGAAAAAAAAACTCTTTCACCGCTTTCTGATTTCTTGTGTGAAGAAATTCCAGTAAACAATAAATCTGTTAAAGCAAATTTCACATTTCAAGCTGGATGCAGGGAATTCCCCACATTTCTTTCCCAGAGTGGTGAGGAGAATTGGGACTCAGAGTTTATATTTAGCCACAGAACCATTCCACTGCTGACATAGCTGAAAACTTTCATGACGTCCTCAAAAATGTTATCATTCCTTTTTATTGCCAGCAATTATAGCTAAGCAGATTTTACACAATTTTAGCTTCATGAAACCTAAATAACCTTTCGTTTACAACTAGTTTCCTGTGCTGAATTCTAGATAAACACATTAGGGTTTCCTGCGTAAACACTAATGTGCTAATGTTTATTGTGTAATATGAAGTCAGTTTCCAGGAAACCAGCCAGAGCAAAGAAATCTGATGAGCCTCATGCTCATTCACACAAGTCATTTTATGTTCTGAGTGACGCATTTTTCGTGTTTTAAATTGCTGATCCAAAGCATCAGCATCATTCTGGTGCTCCTGTAGCTTGAAAGAATACTCTGGTTCTTTTTGAAGTGATGTTTTATCAAATAGTCCATCAATAGCATGGGCGCCTGTTTATGTCATAACATGGGGGCTCACAGACCAGGACAGGTCGGAGTAACAGATATAGTTGAGCTCTTTTCATGCCAGACTTGAATCCCCATAAAGGATCGATTTTTTTTTCTTGTTTTTCAAGAAATTATGGTTAAGTGCTGATATGACACTGACGTAAATATTTATAAAACTTTCACTTTTAGGCCATATTTAGTCAAATTTGTCAATTTTTCATGAATTTGAGGTTATCTTACACTCCTTGTAGTATGATATCCCTCAAAAGCTTTAGTCTTTTCTGTCTGATTTGTTGTTAATACTTAAAAAAAAAAACATTTTTAGCTTTTTTTTTTCACATCTCCACAGCTGAATGTTGTTTTGTCTGGTTAGTGTTGGACTGAACCAAGTCAAAGGTGAGGGAGGGGGGTAGGATGTAGTGTACCAAAACCAGTTTTAATATTAATTTCTCAGTTTGTAACTAAAAGTAAAATTAAAAATGCTACCTGCTTTTGTCTTATCACATATTATTCTTCAGTCAAAAAATGGGGGCGCATAAATACAAAATCCCGCTTTAGAATATGGGAGAGAATGTGCTTCACTTGCTCCATTGCTCAGGCACCTATGATCACTAGCTTACTAGTAGCTTATCAGTTTTGACAGCACACGGAGTATGGAGAAAAGGGCAGAAGTCTTCATCCAAGGCTATTGGCTAATGAAACAAGGGCCTGTTCAGAGCGTTCAGTCAGTCCAAAAGTTGACTCAACTCTTGGCAGACTGATAAATTCTGCAGCCTTTCAGCATCATTGGCATACAACACATACAGTTGCATACTAACAAACCAAACTAAACAAACAGCATCATTCAAAAGTGGAGAATTTTAATATCAGCTAATGTAGGGTTTTTGGGGGTTTTTTGCACTCATACGCCATTTTTGAGAAAGAATTGTTTTGTGAGTCTGAAAACAATATAAAACACAACCTTGTTTGGCTAGTGCTTAGACTGGATGAAGACTTCTGCCCTTTTCTCCATACTCCATGCTGTATGACTGATGTCACACTGATAAGATACTAACTATTGATGACCTTTTGACAGAACAGCACTTCAAAAGTGACAAGACTTTCCCTTTCAGGGATTCAACAGTTTTGAAGACACGCAGCAGTCATTGCCCGTCATAAAACCCATTCTGTGCTATGTGAACACAGCCATGTCTTAGATGAACGTCTTGTTTAGGGCCACACTCTGACGCTGACACCTGTGTTGCACTTGTCTCATTTTTGATTGCATTTTATCTCGTCTCTCCATCCCTGGTGTGCACACTGCAGGGTAGAGGTAGAGGTGATGGTGGAGCCCAGCTGCAGCCACGGTGGACCAGGGGTGATTGGCTTGTCCCCTGATCCCCAACAAGAAACCCTCTCTCTGGTAAAAAGGGAAGAGGCCAACTCCTCGGATCCCCTCCAATCCCAGGATCCTCAGTCACTTTACAGAGACATCTGGACGCTACGCGCAACACTTGAACAGTACGCAGCCTCTGACCAGAGCAGCAACAATGACAGGAACTCAGTCTGCAGTGATGCTGACAGCGTGTGTTCGCTGGGCGGGCGCACAGAGACCGAAAGAGGAGGGCTTCCCAGCTTCCCATCCCAGGATTTAGGAGATGAGGCAGAAGGTGGAGAGGATAACAAAGACCTCTTTGTGCATATGGAAGAGAAGCTGGGGATACAGGAGTCAAGAAAAAGAAAACACGGAAGCACAGAATCAGAGCGAAGGGGGAGTGACGGAGAATCAGGGACTCGTAAACTGTTGCAGATGGACAGCGGCTATGCGTCGATAGAGGCTCCGTCTCGAGGTTCAGAAGACCTGCGACTGTTTGGGAGCAGCAGCATCACCGGAAGCCCCAAGGACAGAACTGCCCATGAGAGAAGGCATCATTTTACGAACGCAGGGAGAACAGGCACAATCGGCGAGAGCTTTGAGTCTCATCTAGTTGAGGAGGAGCCTGAGGATGAGTTGTTGCTGGGTGCCAGTGGAGGGGTTTCCATCGAAGTGAGTGCTAGTTCACTGAGCTGGTTACCTTATGGTCAGATGCTCACGCCTCGAGAGGCTGCACAGCCTCCACCTCCGCCGCTAATCCTGCACCGGCGGGACTACAGCATAGATGAAAAGACAGATGCGCTCTTCCATGAGTTTCTTCGTCACGACCCTCAGTTTGACCAGCAGGAGTCGCCGAGAAAGCACCGGTCCCGAATCCATCTTCGCAAGCAGTGGCAGCGCCACAAGCAGTGGAGCGACCCTGGAGTCAGGCACTTCCAGTCCTCCTTTGAGAGACAGCGGACCCCACTGCGGAGGGGGGACAGTGTAAACTACCCTCTGGACACAAGCTACCACAGTACGCTGCCCCGCATTGTTAGTGCTCCTGACGAGGAGACCAGCGATGGGACCGGCAGCACTCCTGATACACCAAAAGTAGAACCAGCCACTTTGGACACTGGAGAAAAGTACAAAAAGCTTAGTGTTTCTGTGACGGACTCTGAGGACCACACATCCTCTTCTCTTCCACTTCGACCTTCCGTCTCTGAAAAAGATGGCGGGCTGGTTGAGCACCATCCCGAACCCCCGGACGAGCGCTCACCCCCTCAGCTGCCCGATTCTTCGAGCTACGGCCCACAAACTATCACAGCGGAGCTCACGGACAAACTGACTGCCAACCTGGACGAGAGGCTGTACACGGGCCTTCGCCAGGCCAAGGACACAACCACTGAGTGTGTGACGGTGACGGCCACACATGCCTCTCCAGACCACAGCCCAGTGTAGCAGGGCTACAGTCATCAGCTTTATCTGCCTCACTTTAGGTTTAGCTTCTTTGAGTTTTTTTATTATTTTTTTATTTATTTTATGTACAGCTTGAGTAGTGAAGTTTAGACCCATACAAAAGATACTTAAATAGGTCTAAAATCAACCAGACCAGATAATGCTAGAATTAAATGACCCAAAAGATACAATACTAACCATACGAGTGTTAACTAATGAAGTCAAACAAGATTACCACAGTTAAATATAAAAAAAATAACATGGTGTTTTTATTAACTGTATGTACATTACCCCCATTTCTAAATCCAGTTTTTGTCTCCACTGCTGTCTTTCCAGTCTCTGCTCTCTAATAATTAAAGCTGAGGGCAGGTTCAGCCTCTGTTCTCACTGATCCACTGTGAAACCAGGTGCTATTCGACATGTGGAGAGCTACTGATCTGGACATAACACTTAGCTGCCAGTCTTGTGATCATACAGTGTTTGATCATCTGTTTTATTCCGTTTATGAGCATAGGGATTTATTAAAATTCAAAACTGTGTGAGGCAAAGTTCATGTTGGTATGTCCCAGGTCAATCCAAACCTTCCAGGAAATATATGAGCACAGCTCGGGTAGATTATTACTTTTTTTTTTTTTTTTTTATTAGAGTGCCAGGGTGAGAGAGTCAGAATGGCTAAAAGTGAAGGATTGCCATTTTGTAAAATGGTGAGGAAAGTTCTTTGCAAAATGTATTCTTTTATTCTTTTCACTGGATGCGTATCCTGTTACCATCTGAAAAGTTTCGGACTGAAAATGCTTTTCAACTATGTGACCAATTTCTTCTCTACTTCTTATTTGTTTAATGGGCAGTCATGGATATTTTTGTATGTCTTCACTGCTTGAAATGACAATGAAATCTGACAGCTGCGGCAGGCTTAAAGCGATAGTTCAGATTTGTAGAACAATTAATATCCTTAGGTGAGGTGTTAGTCTGGAGTTTTTCTGATCAGACTGATGAGCTGGTGGCTAGTCTCAATCAAGCCAAGATCCAATTGGACTGTTGCGATCATGAAACAAATCCAAACTCAAACATTTCAGAGCAATTCTTGCGAATGCTGTTTTATAAATATTTATATTGCTTCCAATTTTGCATTACAGGATTATACTGTTATACTATACTATATTTCTGCTGGACGTGCCCCAGACTGCACAGAACATACTACAGCTAGATGCTGCTGCCTTTACTTTCACTTGCAAATAATCCTTGAATTATATGTATCCACTCTAGTCTTGGTCTCTGTTGAACCAGCTTTTAGCTTGTCACTCCGGTCAGAATTAAACTCCATTTTTCAAAATTGAAGTAACTCAAAGAGCTGTCTGCAACAGGTACAACATTAATCGTTCATAAGCTTTCCGCATTAAAAGGAAAGAAAGAAAAAAGAAAAAGATCAGAACTATCATTTTAAAAGAGAACAGGTCCAGCAGTGCTACACTGAAACTTTTAAATCACTTAGGTTGCAGCACTTTGGTTTGAGGACAAAGGATCAGCCACAACAAAAATCAGTAGTTTACTCCTCAGTAAGCTCTTAGCACTTTGGACATCACAAACCTAACACGTACGTCTGTCTTAAAGAGAACAGACTGTTTGGTTTTCAGGTTTACAGCCACAAAAATGGCACTTGCATTGAAGCTACTGAGCATGATGGATATGTGCAGGGTATTAAATCTAAAAAAAGAGACACCTTTTTATCACCTGTAAGGCTCAAAGAACACGCTCGACCCTTCTGCGTACGACATTCTCATTATTCCCTTTGCTTCCTCTTCTAATGCACGGGAGAAGACTAAAACGTGTGTCACGTCCTGTCTTCTTACGAAAGAAAACTGAGCAAAGAGCACACTTTATGAAGGCCTGCTTTATTCTTACTGTTATTTTGCTTCTTTCTGTGTGACTACATCCAACCGGAGAGGCGACCTAAATAAAGTCACATCATCAGAATGCTGTATGTCTTGAGGGTTAAAGAGTGGAAGTGTTACACTTTGCTGTTAATCTGCCTTTATATCCTGAGCAGCAGCAGCAGCAGCAGGTTGATCGTAAACTGGTTTTTGACCGTGAAATCTCTCTCAGTTGGGCTGTAAAGCTCTCCTTCTCTCCCATGTGTGGCTAGGGGACTTACTGCACAAGAGGGGGTTGAATATTAATCATAAGTAGAGGAGGGAAGTCCTCCTCGTATCCCCCCCCATCTCCTTCTTCTCAGCCTTTGAAGCTGTTGTCATGCAGTAAATTCAAATCAGAGCTTCTCTGTTTGTTCGGGTGGATAATGATGATGATGCCACTTTCCTGCCTACCCAGATTAGATCTTTCTCATCTGCATGGAAAGAGTCTCTTCTCGTGCTAAAGTGGGCAGAAGTTCCTCGCTTGACCGAGATGAAAGGAGGTGAATGCAAATGAAGACCCGAGAGTCTTTTCATTCACGCCACATACATGTAAACTGCTTTGTGCCATCATAGGATGCATGAGGGTGCAGCAGGGTGGAGGGGACTCAGAGCAGTTATCCACCTCTCCAACGTAATGAAGGGACATCTGACATATTCAGCTCAGGTGCAAGAGGAAGACAGCTGCGTTTGCCACCAATCAAAAGCCAAAACCGCAAAGAAAATGACTTCAAATGAGCGCATACTGTATGTAAAAATATCAAAGCTTGCTGTGTATACAAGCACAATGTCACATGAGCTAGACTAAATCAATGTCCTTCATTAGATTTAGACGGAAACTGTTAAAAGTGGGGACATTGTGGTGAAGTGGTGTTTGTATACAAACCAGTAGCCTGTCAAACGGTGCATAGCCATATGTAGGTCTGCATGAGAGTTAACATTCTAGCACAAAATCTTTATCTTGTGGGGTCGAAACTGATCAAGTCCATAGTTTATGATCATTAGCTGAAGGCGGCAGTCGACACGTAGGTACGACTAGAGTTTTCTGTGTTTTAAGAAGTCCACGTTTGAGGCTCAGAGGATATAACCGATGAGATTTTGTGATATCTGCAACTATATCTGTATTCTTTGCTTGTTTGTAAACTGCATCATTTCCCTTAAAAAGATTGATAAGCTTTCTTAGAAACTTTGCTTTTGTTGATTCAAAGCTTGAGGGACCAAATTGTTTGAAGAAAAAAAAGTGTTATTTTAGGCTTGTTTTAAAATCTGTGAATAAATGAATGAAGCAAAAGTTATCTTAGCATGCGTGTGTGTGTGTGTGTGTGTTTTTTTAAGGGAATAATGGTTAATCAAGGCGTGGGAATGGATCACAGATGAGCTTCCCTCTCTTGAAACTTTTTTTCCTTCTTTATTTGTTACTTTGGCTCTTATTGATTTCTTGCCTCTCCGTATCGCCTCCTATAAATTACTTGGAGAAAAAAGCAAAATCCTGTCTGTGATCAAGAAAGGGGAACTTCTTAAACGTCTGCCTTCTTTTCCTCTTTATAATCCGACCCTCTGCCCTCAGTCTTTAAGTGAAGGCCTTAAACTTAGTTAAGAACAGTAAAAACAGCTATAAAACGATTTTTTTAACCCAGCTGGGTGCTTGTTTTAAAGTTATTTGAATTCATAAACACTGATCACAGCTTATTATAAGTCAGAAACACTCAGCTCTTCCTTTAGCATTTAATTACAAAAACATTTGCCAATTAGCTGAGGTTGATTGGGGTTTGACAGTGACTCAATTATGGCGCTAATTAAACCCCTAAAATCTGGTCTTCCTCATTTTAAAACATTTCTTTTTCGTCATTGCCTTTTAATGTCCCAAATGCTACCACATTTCTATTTTCCTTGCTCGTTCAAAGCTAAAGCTGTCACACTTTCGGATCAAATTGTGAAACTGCTTTATAAGCTACGTAATGGAAAGTTAGATAGAAGACATGTCACAGTATCTGCAACTATTCTTTCTGAAAACGAGAAGCAAACAGAGTTACACTCTAAAAATAAACAGGTGAAATTTAACCAATAAAATATTTGCACTTTTCATTTGGATAGATTATATATATATATTCCTGAGCCAAAAAATTCACAATGTAACAGATAAATTATAATTTAAAAAGATTGTTAAATTTCCTCCAATTATTCACTTGTAATTTCTCAAACGATTACCTGATATTTACTTTTTTTTACTCAGTTAAATCAGATGATTTTTACTACCTATGTAAACTTGTAACTTCCCCCAAAATTTGTCAATTTCTTACTATTTTTGCACTATTTTGGGTAAATAAATTTGGACAATTGTAAATTGTTTATACTTTGTATATCTTAGCTTTGTTGGTTAAATCCAAACCAATTAACCAAGTTGTAATAAGTCAAATTCGTAAAATTCTTACGAGTTTGCATAGACATTTTATTAAACTTTAGACATAAGAGACAGCATTTATACTATTTAGTATTTATTTGTTCAAATAAAGGTACAAAATGCTTAAAAGTACAAGTTGCCCCCTCCACTGCCCTCTAGTTACGCCCCTGTTTTCTTAGCGAATAATTCCCCATATCTGAAATTTATTTCCCAACATGTAAAAACTGACAAAAAATGCAAAGTCTTATGCAAGAATGACCAGAAGCCCCGACTGATCGTTTATAAAATGGTTCATACTGTAAATTCTTGGTGCGGACATGATGCAAATGGACTGAAGCTGATAAATGGAAAGCATCTTCCTGCTGCCAGCCCAGCAGTCAAACCCATCTACGTCTCAGAGGTTTGGTAAACTGCAGAGTTGTTGACTGAGATGGATTAGACTGCAGGGAAGAGAGCCTGCAGATGACAAATGTTTCCTGAATCAGTAATAAGCGGGGACCAAAATACAGCATCAGGGTTGTTTATATAGGGTTATTAATTTTAGTAGGTTATAACGGATCATTAAAAATCAATTAGACTGGAAAGAACAACAAAGTCAGACATTCAGACGGACTCAAAATCGATTTCCCTGCTTTGGGCTGCAGACACTTATTTAAATTGCTTCTCTGGGGGAAAAAAAAACACAGCTGTTATAATAGAAAAGTGTGTTGTTTTCTGTCAGATAACTGTCAGTGCATCACTTTGTGGTTTACACTGATGAGCTGGAGGATGCAAAGGGCAAACTCGATTCATTCATTAAAAAGTGGAGATGAAAGTGAAGCTTTGGGGATTCTGACATTAATCTTTTCTGAAAGAACGAGACGGCTATGGTCTCTCGCTGCCTCCTCTCTGTGCTTGTGTCATTCTTTTGCATCATTCCGAGGCCTCACTCTGCGAGAGTTTTCATTTCGCGCCAGCCAATGACCGACCTGGCACCTCAGCAGTCAGCCAGTAGCAGGACTGAATCGGTTTGTCCTTCAGAGAGCGCGGCTGCGTCATCGTCAGCTGAGGTTGTTTTCATGCAGTGTCCGTCTTCAATTCTTTCAGAAGTCTCCAACCTGGAGAGAAAAAAAAGGGCAAATGTGTTTTTAAAATGTATTTTAGGTGAAATGTTGTTTTAATGTGTTCTTTCACCAGCAGGGCTACATACTGTCAGACAGCTTAAAAGTGCCAGACCCAATGTGTTTTAATCAAATCGTGTACTTTTCATTGCTTGAAACTGTATTCATAAAAAATAAAACCAATCAATGGTTTCAGGCGGTAGAGGTTTTCTATAGGTTTTCTCCAGTTCTCAAACCATTACCTTCATCTTAACATATAGTGTGTTGTTGTTTTTTCAGGGAATATCTTTTTACTAAATTAAAGGCCTAGCATTCCTTCATGCCAGGATTTCAGACTAAGATTATTTTATCGTGAAAAGAAACAGAATTATAGCCAATTTGGTTGTGTTGTTTGTGACTCTAAGCTACTGCCACATTAGATTTTAATTCAATATCTGTAAAACTGACTGAGTTATAGCCATTGTTGTTTGGTAAGGTTGATCTGGCAGCTGTTTTGAATGTAAATCCATTGATAACTTATATGTAAATTTCATTAAACCATCCACTGATTCATGTGTTCAACAAACACACACACACAGAGGCAAAAATATCACTCTCCCTTGCCTTTTGACTGCAGGCAATAAAAAGAAAACACAAAAGGAATATACCAAAACAGAAGTGATTGAATACGAAATTACAGACAAAAACATCTAAAAGTAATCCTACAAACTGACACTGTTCTTGTTAATGTGCATTTTTGCATTGCAGGATTCCATGTTAGCATGGAAAGTTTGGGAATTAGTACTAGTTTCAGTCATTTGAGGAATGTTATTCAAAAGGAAACCATTAAAAGAAACTAGAGAAATGGCATTTTTTGAAAAAAAAAAACAAAACAAAACAAAACGGGGATTTGCTTAAGAAGCTGAAACTGAGTTGCCATAGCTAAAAGAAGCAGAACATTAGCTCAAAGCTAAAAGGAACTAACCACGGGCCAAAAGAAGCAAAACGTTAGTTAACAGCTAAAATTACCAAAAGGCAAGCTCAAAGCAGCAAAAGGCTAGCTGCAAGCTGAAAAAGCTAGGTGAAAGTATCAAAAGTCATAGACAGTCATAGAAAGTCATCTCCAGAATGACATTAATGTTTTGACATTTGAATGGCTAAAATAGTACAAAGTATGACGGGTTAGTTAGATTGAAACAGCTGTGTGGAAAAATAAAGAAATAAAAAAGCAGGAAGACGTGAGTACAAGGATGTTGGTGAATTCCCTTCAATCTGCAGAGCAAAAGCGAACACGCTCTGGGTTCTCCATTCACAACTAAACTCACTCGTGCTGTCTTGAACCTCAAATAGCCCTGTCTTTATTGTTTTATGCTTTGTCCCCCCCTCCATTTTCCCACCCACAGGCCGCACATTTAAAGTCTACTTTGCACACATGAATGAACACCTCTGCAATCCTTTCTACTCCTCCACCTCCCAACCTGCTCGGCCTCAACTGTCAGCGAGTTGCTCAGTATTCAGGGGATGCTTCTGATAGGAAAACCCCGTCTCTCCCTCCTCATTACTCCCCCCCACCCCCCACTCTCTCAGGCTCCGGATTGCCTTTTAGAGGAGCAGAACCAGGAGCTGTTCGAATGCGCAAGAGATGCCGATGACTCATCGGGTTACTCTTCGCTCACGATGAGACGACTCCTCCGACTTCTCACTTATTAGGGGGGAGCGCGATGATTGTGATGCCAAAAGCTGACAAGTGTGAAACAGTGTAGACCGAGCAGACCTTAGCAGTACGTTAGACAACTGTAAATCTAAAAATAAAGAGGGTTTTTCTTTGTGTGTGAATTGTCCTCTCAGACATATAGTTTCCATTTCTTTCCACTTATTTCCCTTTGAAAAATAAAAGAAAAAGATGATAATAATTTTTTTCTTCTGTTCGTCAAGAGGTTTCTGCCTGCAGACAAAGAAAATCATGCCAAGGCAAAGAGAAAAAGGCTCTTTTTGCCCCTTCTTGAGTGTGTATGTTTGTCTGTTAGCAAAATATCTTATGGACCACTGGACGGATTTTAATTAAGTTCTCAGAAGGTAATCACTGGATGTACATTTATAAGTAATGAATATTTGGAGTCAACCCAATTCAAGGTGGCCTAAGAAAGCACAAAAAATGGCTACAACTCAGCCAGTTTTACAGGCAATGGGCTAAAATTAGCTCTGGTAGTAGCTGAGCATCATTTCAATTGCAATACTTTTCCTTAAATATTTGCTATTAACTCTCGGTGTCGACCCTGTTTGTCTGTTATCGATGTATCTCATGAATGACGGAATGGATTTTGATGAAACTCTAAGAAATAAATCACCAAATGGGTGTCTATAAATGATTAACTTTTGGAGTCAATCCAATTCAAGATGGCTGCCACAGCTATTCAACACTAGTCATTGCAAATATGGCTATAAGTCAAGTCATTTTACAGACACTGAGCTAAAATTTTGAGTGGTAGTAGCTGAGAGTCATCCCAACATATAATGTGAGCACTAGCCTCCTGCAGTATTGCGCGAATATGCACAAAACCTCATTTACAAGGTTTGATTGGAATGTCATTTTTAAATCATAAAATGATTTGAATTTTAAACTCTAGCATGAAAGACGGCTGGCACTGGGATCTCCTTCAAAATAATATTTTTCAATTACTTCCAGAACAAAGATGCTCCGCTGAAGCTTCTAAACCTGTCCTGCTAAATTACCCGGATAGAAAAAAAGAAAGACCCCGAAGAAGTGAGGGAAACAGAAGAGAGGGAATAAAAGGAAATTAAAAGGCAGACACAAAGAGGTCTGACAGAGATGAGCACCTAGAAAAAAAAAAAGAGAATGAGCAAAGAGAAGAGCAGGAGAAAGCCCTAGAAAGCTGATTATGCAGCATCTCCCTCCCACGCAGTCTGCCTACGCTCCCTCTTCTCCTCCACCTCTTCCTCCTCCTCCTGTTCCTCTTCCTCCTCTCCTTGTTCGGGATTCTGCTCCATGCATCCCTCCCTTTCCTCTCTCGGCTGCGTCATCCAGCTCTTCAATGGTGTACACACACACACACACCACTCCTCCTACCTCTCTGGGGGACTGAGCAAAACTCCCCACAGCTTAGATGTGGTGTGACATGCAGACTGAAGCTTTTGGGCTTTTTGTCACAAGAGCGCTGCTTCACAATAGGCTGGAAGATGAAAATACACCCCCACACACACATGCACACAGAGACATTATTCCACACTGTGGAGAATTATTTATTCATCTAAAAGCCTGTAAAATCCCTTGAATTTAACTGTAGTCTTGTGTTTCAATGCTTGGTAATGATTCCCGTCTGACTTTTTAAATACTTAAGGATATTGTTAAAACCTGTGACTAAAACGCCAGGGGATGACTAAAGCTATATTTATGTAGCTTCACATTTGTATAAAGAGGTGTGTGTGTGTCGAGGTGCCTTGATATTGATCTTGTCAATCCACTTTAAGCCAATCTGGGGTCAACACTGAGGTAAATTAAAGATGGAAGTGACTCACTACATCTTGAGACATCCAATTGAAAATATCTATGTCACCACGGGGACGTGACTGGAGAGTTATGCCTCAAATTATCCCCCATCATCGAAATACCAATAACATGCTCGGGTCAAACGCGACATGCGGGACCGAGAGAGACTCAAGGCTGTCTGACAAGAAAACTAAGAACTACTTGACATTGTTCTGCTTCATTTCCTCATGCGTCAGATAACCACAGGCTTGAAAGGAGGAAATAACAGAAGTAATCAATGCACATTTTGTTGGCTATAATAATACGGCATTAACATAAATTAGGCTGTCTGCATGTGGTTTAATTTGAATTAGCAGCTTTCTTTGGGTATTTCAAGTGTTACATTAAGTTTTATCCAATGATTTGGCCTTTTTTACCTTAGGTTAGTCTATATTATCTTTATAAGACAGACTCTCTTTTTAAGCCAGTGATCATATATAAGTCCAGTGAATTTGAAATTTAATATAGTTGAAATCCTGCTACCCTTCCTTTTATTTGGGCTGTCAATTTTGTCGGTCGAACAATATAAGAATTATAAAAAAAAATCACCAGTCTAACTAAACTATCATACGCATAAGTTTGAGAACAGCTGTACTAGGATACTGACACAAGATTTTGCCTATGTATGTATGTATGTATGTATTCTGTTTGAATTAAGAAAGCTCTTCGGATGTGTAGCAAAACGCCATGTAAAAAAGAAGAAGAAGAAGAAAAAAACACTTTTATGATTTACCATGTCCTGGATAACTGAGAATTTACTGTAAAGAAACCTATGTAAACAATTTTATAATGCAAAATTGATGTCCATGTAATGATTATTTAAATATCATTTGTGTGAACAGTTTATAAAATTTGGAGATTAAAGGAATTTTAAGATGGCGGCAACTCACTTTGGTCTTGGCATCACTCAAACTACCCTTTAGCTTGTCAATCCAGTCAGAATTACAGCCCCAAATCAGAAAAGTTGGGATGGTGTTTAAAACGTCCAAAAGAAAAATTAAATAAAACACAGCGATTTATTATTTATTATGGCAGCAACACATCTGAAAAACACGAGTAGAAGGGAAACAAAAAGCTGTTAAAGTAAGTGGTATGAATAAGCAACAACTGGAGGAGCATTTTGTAACTAATACGGTTATTTGCCAATGAGTCAGTATGAGGACTGGGTATAAAAAGAGCCTTTTAGAGAGGCTGATTCAGAAGTGAGGACGGGCAAAGGTTCCCTAATCTGTGAAAAATTGCATCAAAAAATAGTGGAACAATTTCAGACAATGTTTCTCTGTGGAAAATTTGGAAGCTTGTGAATCTCCCATCATCTACAGTTCATAATATCATCAAAAGATTTTAAGAATTTGGAGAAATCTCTAAACTCAAAGGACAAGGCTGAAAACTATTTCTGGATGGTCTGATTCAGGCAGCACTGCATTAAATACAGATCTGATTTTGTTTTGGACATCACTGCATGAACACAGGTATACTTTAATAAATCACCAACTGTAAACACAGCTCACTGTACCATCCACAAAGCTAGTTAAAGCTCTATCATGCAAAGAAGAAGACTTATATGAACACAATCCAGAAAGCTCATTTAAAATGGACTGAAGCAAGGTGGAAAACTGTTTTGAGGTCAGATAAATTAAATTCCATACTATAGAGGAGAACCATCGGGTTGTTATCAGCACAGTTTAAAAGCTTGCCTCATTGTTGGTATGGGGGTGCATTAGTGCCTCTGGCATGGGCAGCTTACACATCTGGAAAGGCACCTTAAATGCAGAAAAAATATATACAGGTTTTAAAACAACATATGCTACCATTTAGATGCCATCTTCAAAAGAACAAGTCGTAGACCCTGGAAACATGCAGTAACACGTATTTTTAAGTCTTAGCTTTGAAAAATGAGTTGAAAAGTAAAATACAACAACAACAAAAATGGTGCTCATGATATAAGAAGGCAGCATCTGAAAGTAAAAGCTTGCATCTCCAAAACAACAAGCCTTCATCTGAGCTTTGTGACAATTAAGTGACAGGGAGGCGTTTGATGATTCACTTCTAAAGCGAGGGGGGGTAGTGTTAACATCGGAAGAGGCAGCTGTAAAATTTCAAAGTCCCGATATAGGCAAACAGGAACTATCATCTCAAAATGGTAATAAAAAAATGGGTGAGAAAAAAGCTGGAAAAATAAAATAAAATCAGCTTTTAACAAAATTATGCTCATTTAATCAGAGCTAACAAGTGTTCTTGGTGGAAAATGAGGGTTAGGTGCCCCCTGTCTCTCGGTTTCTCCCTCGTTTCCTCTCGCACCTCCCGTCTCTTTCACAGCGTGCTTCTCAACTGTAGGTTTACTGATTAGCCTGCTCCATAAATAAGTAATCAAAGCAAGAGCGGCGACATTCCACTCGCCCTTTATTACCACTCCGCTCTGTCGCTCACACAAATGCACTCGGTCTATCTGTTTTTGATCATTTCCCCACTTTTCGTCCTGCACTTTAGAAAATCTTGGCAGAATTAAGAGGCAAAATTTTGGCCAATTTCTGTGCTCTGGTTTAGTCTGAATAATTGAGCAAGGTGGCAGGACTTTGCAAACATGTGTGTACGTAATATGTGCATGTGTGTGTGTGTGTTTGTAAAGAGCAAGAAGGCAAAGCGACAGTGAAATGAGAAATAAAACGAGAAAAAGAGGGAAACATACAGTTGGTGTAAGTGTGACTAAACTGACTGCAGCAGAATGACTCACCCTGTTCCTATGGCAACCACAAGACACGCTCTACGGTAATGTGTGATTTCAACAACTTGTGGAGAAGGTGGCTAAAGGGGAGAAAAATGTACATTTATGGAAATCACCAGGGGAAAAGAGGGCTGGTGGAGGGCAGCTGATGAGAGCGCGCAACAAGCATAAAAGCCTTTAAAAAAAAAAAAAAAAAGAATGGGGATAATAACAAAAACACCACTGTTTGTGTGTGCTTCTCATCACTGCAGTATAGAACCCAGCGGCACCTTCTTCTCTATTTTAGTGGACGGATGTGTGTGGGTGTTAGGCTCCAATGACTTTGGTAAGTAACAGTTCATGTAGGTATGAAGTCTGGCCTCTTCCTACCACAAAACCAAACCCCCTTTAGATTTCATTTTCAGCCACATTTTGGCAGTTCTAGTTCTTCTCTTGCATCTCTTGTAGTGTAAAAACAACTAGAAGTCCTTCCATGATACGTTTCCAACTATTCCCAACACAGTTATGACATGAAACTGGTAAAACGTTACAGTATCTGCAACAAAAGGTTGACAAAAATATAAATTATACAGATAAATCCAGGCTGCTCGGTGTACCAGTTTGCCTGATTAGTGCATCTAGTCAAACAAAAGGTTTACTTATCTCCAGGCGGACTAATATATTCACTGCCTCTCAGCATATACGCTCACCTGCCACATTATTAGGTACACCTCGCTGGTACCAGATTGGACCCCCTCAGAACTGCCTTAATTCTTCGTAGCATAGATTCAACCATCTGTTGGATACCTCAGAGATTCTGGTCCATATTGACATGTTAGTGTCACACAGTTGCTGCAGATTTGTCAGCTGCTCCATGATGTGAATCTCCCGTTTCATCACATCCCAAAGGAGCTCGACTGGATTGGGATATGATGGCTGTTGGAGAAACTGTCAGAGTTCAGTGAATCCAGACTCATCAGACCAGACAACGTTTTTCCAGTCGCTCATTGTCCAGCGTTGGTGAGCCTGTGTGAACTGTGGCCTGAGTTTCCTGTTTTTAGCTGACAGGAGTGGCAATTCATCTGCTTAAAGGTTGGACATGTCATGTTCAGAGATGGTTCTTTGCATGATATTTTCTCGTTTTTGGATCAGTCTTTTTAAACCCCAGATATGGTTGTGTGTAAAAATACCAGTAAAACAAGTTTCTGAAATACGGGTTTGAACTTTAGCAAGTCATTTTCCCCATGCCTACAGGCACTGAGATGCTGCCATGTCATTGGTTGATTAGCTATTTGTGTTAACAAGCAATTAAACAAGTGGACCTAATAAAGTGAGTGTACATTCACATGTTAACATCGACCTTGTTTGATTGAGAAAAATGTGACAAACTTTAGGTCTTTAAATGTGCAATGAGTAAATTAAACAGAAAGGTACTAAAGGCCAGTTTTGTCTGACAAAACCAAATTCAAAAACTGATACCGAAGTATGAATCTAAGTGCACCTTGATTGAAACATTTGCCTATCGCAGTTCTTCATGATTTATGCTGCATTCTGTTAACCCTGTTTCAGCTGCAAGTCAGAAAAACTCTTAAAAAAAATCTAATTGTTGTGCTCAGTAACCAAGCTAACTATTAGCTGATAACAATAGATTTCTCCTTCAAAAACTGTAGCATCCTTTTCACCATAGTGGTGGTTAGTGGTTGGACAGTACTATGTGTGTGACTGAATTACTGAGCTACAATTTGTCAAACCTGAAAACAAGAAGCTTATTGTTGCAGTAATCACAACTTCTCATAAACGAGTCAGCCTCATTGGATGTTGAGGTCAGGGCTGGTTGGGAATCTCCAACTCTCAGAGACCTGAAACATCTATTCAGTCATAAAACTCTTCAGTACTGTCTCTAGCTCTTCTTTCAATGATGATATACTCTCCAGTTCTGCTACATATGATACTATATTTGTTAGCATCTCATAGCGAGCCGTGCATTAACCGTCATCAACCTTGTAACTATCAGTAGATTTCAGTATAGGATGCTGATTGGTTCAAATCAGCTTCTTGTTGGCTACAAATTTACAAACTGATACAAGACAAATTCTTTGCATTTTGTGTTTAAGGTGTCTAGTATTTCTGGGCAAAAGAACTTTGGGGAAAATGATTCAAAAGATTGAAGCTCGCTGTTAATTTGATGAAATTTGATCATCTATCGGAGGCAAAGCTGTAGCCCAATTTCCTTTTTAATCTCTATTCACCAACACTAAAGAAAATCTGTAACTTCCTCATGATCGTTCTCCCACAAACAGTTAATGCACCGTCCCTTAGCTGTGTTGATGTACTGCGTGTCCTCCGTTCAGATGGAAGAGGAATTGATTTAATTTCCGGCCACACATAAACAAAAGCTTAACGTATTTAACCTACAACTAAATATCAGGCAGAAAATGAATCTAACCATGTCCCTCTCCACGTCCAACTGCTTAGGAGGTGACAGAAAGGCCAACCACAGACGGAAGGTTACAGATGAATGATGGTCTTCAGCTTTAATTTAACCGGGTCCTGTGTGGATACATTCACAGTTCGAGGTTGCTCATTAAACTCCTCTACAGAAGAAAAAGTTCCAATTCAAACAGTAACACAGTTAATGAAGATATATTGATAAATCTATATAATATCCCACATGACACTAAAGCAAGTTTAACCTTAGGTGCTGTGCAGTCAGGCTGTGTGAAATGTGTGTGATTGAAGAGGTTTAATTATAAAGAGCTGCACTGGAACCTTTAGCCACAGTCTGACTCACCAGTGAGTCGCCGCAATAAGAGCTGGAGAAAGAAAAGTAAAAGTAAAGTAAAAAGTTGTTTTTTAACATCTATAAAAGGTAAAAATTCTTCAAAACTATTTTCAAAAGTTTATCATAATGAAAAATATTGCTTTTTTTTTGTCTGAAAGATAATTTGCATACCTTTATGTGCATAAAGCATGAGACATTTGGATTAGATTTAAAAAGGTTTTAGAGCCAGTTTTTCATTCTCTGAACAGAACTGCTTTTTATCCCACACACAAGGTGAAATTACTACTAACTGTACTTGATGGCCTTCCTTCCTCTTACATTTTAAACTCCCTATAATTTAGAGAATCCCATTATATTTAGCCGTTTCAGCTACAAAACTTTTTGGAGGTGTATTTAAAGAAGAAGGGTCCAAAATAAATATCTGAAGTTTTTAACAAGTCAAAAGCCTTTTTGTTTCAATCTCCTAACTGACAGTTGTCTGCCTTGATTCACCTATAAAAACAGCAGAAACCCCTCTTTTAAATAACTCGTAATGCCCTTTTTACTTCTCCTTTTTCTGTTGGGTTTTAAAGCACTTTGAACTTGCTTTGTGACTGAAGGGTGCATTTGAGCCACATTCTTTTAGTCACGAAAGCCTTAAAAGTTGAGTTTTGATGTCTTTGTAAATGGTTTTGTCACCTGCACAAAACCTGCAAGACATGCGAGTGAACGTGAGATCACACATTAAGACGCAGTCGTAACTGACAGATATGTGCGTACAGCTGCGCGCGTGAATGTGTGTTTGATCATGCGCGAATGCGAGTGTGTTTTGGCATGCTAGCAGGTTGACACCGGCACCATGCTGCAGTCAGCCAAACATGAAACACTGGCATATTGAGCGCTGCTGGCACCTTCTGTTAGTCAGACTGCAAATCCTTCTTCAGGCCATAGCTACAAACACAACTAACTCCAATGTTATTCTGAACAATGTTGCGCATTATCACTGTTTTATTTGTTGCAACAACAATATCTTTTGCAAACAAAGTCTAGAATAAAACAAGGTCTTTGTTATAGTTCCTTTAAAAGTTGGGGGGGAAAGTGTTTAAATGTGAAAAAATTACTAACTTATTCAAAAAGAATTGGTGCTGAAGTCAAACCACAAGCAAAAATGCTCTTTTTCTACAGAGAAGACTGCAAAGTATGCAATATATTAGTATTCCCAGATAAACTTCCTCAAAAATTACAGAAGCGCTAATAAATAAATATGCTTCATCAGAACATATTAAAGCTTTATGCATATTTTATGGTTAGAATCTTTTTTAAATTATTCAAGTCTGGTCAGAAACTCCAGTTTCAACTAATATTCCTTAACTTTGGTTAAATAATAAACAGTGCATTTTTCATCCTTCTTTATTCAAGTTTACTTAAAACTTGGTTGTTTTTATATGACCACACAGCCATCTTTGCTGTCATTCTGAAATTATGTGTTTGATACAAATGTGGGCAGCTCAAACCTTTTGTTTGAAGTTTGCTACTGAAACATCTCAGTTTGAAGGCCATATAGTCCTACTTCATTTTAAAAACGATTTGAAAATAATGATAAACCCCTACCCCTCGTGGCGTGACTGCACAGAACGGGTTGCAGTAGAGCTATGGAGTAAGGGGAATGGGTGAAGGGGGATACAGCCTTATTTTGCAATGTATATTGGGAAGAATGTTTGGTACAACTAAACATTTAGCAAAAAATAGATCACGTTTTATAATCCATGGCCTTCATGTTGTAATTTTGTGTTTTTTCAGCACTCATTATACATATTAGTGATTGATTAATTAAAGAAGCCCAAATACTGCCAAAGGAAAGCATCAGAACAAGAATCTTGCAACTGTTAATCTAATAAATTTCAAGTGTGTGGAATTTAAAAAGTCATAAAAGAGTTGATTCAGAAATATAGTTCATGTTGATAATGTTAATTTTTTACCTTCAGTCATATACTTCCTTGCTTTTTATGGTTTTATAACCCTACTAGCACACACTTATGCAAAGCAAAATGACATAATTCTCCCTAGAGATAGGTTCCTCTTCCTCCTCTTCCTCTTCCTCCTTCCACTCACAACACCAGAAGAAAAGAGAGAAGAAGAAAAATAAAATCTTTGTGTGACAAAAATAGTCTATTTTCAGTTTCAAAAATCATACGATTTTCACTTTTCTTTACACGAGTCTGACGCTGCCTCGAGGACGAAGACAACCCATCTGCCCTCTGACAGCTTGTTAGCACAAAAAAAGTAAAAAAAAAAAAAAAAAAAAAAAAGCTCAAGGATCCACAAATGACTTTCTGTCAAACATGGGACCCATATGTGACTGAGTGTGTGTGGAGCAGGTACTCTGCAACACACACAAACACAGTCGTGACCAGAGTCATCCTCTTTTTATTTTTTTATTTTCGACATTTCAATCAGTCCAGTCGTTACACAAACCCTCTCACACACACACACACACAGTATAATGATGCTATTGTGGCCTTAATTAGGGCTGGATAGAAACAACTGGCACCCATTCAGACGGCCTAGCCTTGTTTGTATGAATATCAAGTGTGTCATTCATGAGTCTCAAAAGTCTATCTGCAATTTAGAATGTCGTCAAGACTGGACCTTCGCAATGTTTTATTGAGATGCCTAAATATGAAATCAACTGAAAGCTATTGACTGCTCTTTTCTCCAAACCTTTTGATGAAAAACAAATAAAAGACAACTTCCTCGATGGGGTTTCAATGGTAACTATAGAAAAAAATAGCAAGGATTCACATGAAGAGCTCGTAAAATATGGTTTTACAAATCTTTCAATAGAAGAAGCCATGCGTCCTTGGTCGGTGTTTGGATTATACATCATCCCGGTGACAACGATGACGTGTGTCCTTCTTCTTGTCAGAAACGTTGAGCAGGGCCACTCAATACATGTAACAAACAGCATCCTGTCTGTGTGAGTAATGTGTGGAGATGGAAGGACCATTTGTTTTGTAACACCTCAGGGTGATTTGAGGTGAACCTCTGCAGCATGAAGGATGTAGCTTTGAGTGACTGGATATGTGTGTGTGTGTGTGTGTGAGATTGCTTTTTATAAACCAAACTGTGTGAAGTAATATGTGTGTAAGGGTGGGCACAAGCATGGAAGGTGCGAGTGTAGTGAAGAGTGCGTGGGATGTGTATGCTTTCATTTACTGTACATGGACACACACACACACACAATGAAATATTGGCTTTTTTGTGCTGTTGTCACATGTACAGTCCATGTTTGCTTGCCTTGTTATCCTTGCCACTTTATTTCTCCTTTCCATTGTCAATACCCATTATTTCCAGAAATTACTTTTTTCTTCCTGTTTTCCCGCAGGCTAAGAGCTCTTCTATCCACTCCCATTATCCAGGATTAAACGGCTCGTCTTACTCCACCACCTCCACCAACGCAGTTATATAAAGGAAAAGGAATAAAAGGAGCAATTACAGGATGTGAGACTTTCCGTGAATTCAACACTGAACCCAAAAAAAAGATTTCAGCAAAAATGATTTTTTGGTTTTATGTCCTGCTGTGTTTAACACTTCAAGGTTCAATAGCTTCCATTCTTTTTTTTTTTGCGTTTTTTTATCTAAAGCGATTCAATTCTTGTGACGCGAGGATCTGTGGAAAGGTTATGAACAACGTCAGTTTGGAGAAATAGAGTTTAATTCTGAGCAGACTAAAGAGCGAACAGCTAGTCCGAGTGGGACCAAGACCAAAGTGGATTGATGCTGTTTTAAAGCATCGCTGATCTCAAAGGTTTCATGATGGTTCGTACAATTGTTGTTCTTTATATTGCCATAAATTGCACATTACCATGGTTATTCTGGTGGAAATACTATGCTCTTCCTGCACAAAGTGACTCAGGCTGCACCAGAAGTGTGTTGCTGCTGTCACTACTCTCATTTGCTAGAAAAACAGAATAACATGATGTGCAAATTGTATACACCCACATTTTATTCACAATGGAACAACGTAAACACATAAAATGTTTCAAGTTAAAAAAAGCTATTACATCATTAGTATTTAAAGTGCATTTTTCTAAACTGAGATCATTCAAAAAGCTATGTACAATACAACAGGTAACATATTGTTTGTTAACCTTTCCACAGAACTTCAAAAGAACTAAACAATTCATTTTAATAATTTAAGAGTTGGAGATTGGAGATTTGATAAGCTATTTGAAACATATTAAACATCAAAAATATCATAAAACTTGTTTTTCATTGTAATTTCAAAATTAAAACATTCCCCATTAAATTAGGTCCTTCTAGAGCTCCATATAAACATTGTTTTCAGAGAGGAAACAAAGTCAAAAGGAGTTTTATGACAATAAGCATTATCAGAAATAGACAAAAAACATAACATTTTTGTAGCCTGGTGGTCCCTTATCTGGGAGACCTGTGAACAAGATCTGTGTCAGACCATCGACCGGGACACTTGATTCTGGCTTTGGTGTGAGATGAGTGCTCCTTTGAACACAGTGGTTTCAGTGTCTTGGGAGCCATTTGTGACAATTCCACCTGAAGCCAATGTAACCCCAAAGACTTGCAGCTGTGGCCCGGTGAGCACGCCCCTCTTTAAAAGGTGAGGTGCTTTTGTTGCCGGTCATTAATACTGCAAAGATGCCGGCATGGTGCCTTTTGCTCACAAAGCCAGTCCTCGCATTCATATTTACTCTGAGTGGGGTAATTAATTCTAAAGACCCATCTGCCCTTTAGCTTGTTTAAATATTTATACAGCAGTCAGTCTTTTTTCAGTTCCCATTTGCTCCCATCCACTGTTGCCCATTCTGCCGGGCTCTGTAATGGGAACAGCTTCTATATATGGCAAGACAAATTGATTTAATTCTCTGGAATAATTCATGGTTGTTGATGAGCGGAGAAGTACGGCAAAAGAAACTCATCAATCAGCTTGTCATTATTCTCCAACCAAACTAAGGGATGCAAACGTCAAGATCTGAGAAATAAAATCATTTTGGCTGGGACAGTAATCAAACGTGCTATCAGTGAGTGAATACTCAACTCACGGACGTGTTTGTTTTCGTGACTGATTCACCGTCGGGCTGAGAGCAGTAAATCAAAGTTTCAGAGCTGTCACACAGAACTCCATTCTGAAAGGGAGAATAAAAGCTTCCCGTCCTCGGTTGTGTTTTATTTATCTGTTTCTGACAGCTTTCGCCACTACACGGGCAACAGATACGCTTCAGTCATTTGTTGTCATGGCAACTGCTGCTCTCACGCAGTCAAGATTCCTTAAAGGGCTAGTTCACAGAGGCAGGCTGGGAAGTCGATTTATGAGACAGGTTTTAGGTCCAGTATGATGAAAAATATAAGCCTCTCCTTGAGATTTAGGAGATTTTTTTGGAAGAGTCTTAAATTGAAAACTTTATATCCATGATCTGATGAGAGCTTCACGCTGATATGCACAGGAGCATGAACTCAACAATTACCACTTAAGCTATTGTCAGTTTCAAAATGAAATGTCATCTGCACTCCAGTTTTTGGAGCTTCCAAGCTTGGATAAAAAGGAGAGGCACTTCAGAGGCAAAGAAGATGACGATGCGGTGTGATATGCTGTTAAATAACCTCTCTGCAGGGTCGTGCTCCTAAAACCGTCCCCACTACTTTATTGAGGTTTTAGGTTGAAAAGCATGTTTTCTCGTAACTTACAATCCTTTTTTTTTCCAACTACCACTAGATACTGGAGCAGAAATATCCCCTTTTAGTTGTGAAGGCACAGAGTCACATGAGGCTTCACGAGACAGTCTAGATTCACTCCTCTCCTCTCTCTCCCGCCTATTCAAATTTGAATGTTTTGTTTTGAGCTAGATTTTACCAGAAAGAGCAAAGATCAGTGACTTCTTTCTCTGCCCACGACAGAAATTACGAAGTTGTCTTTGCTCCGTGTTTGAGGCAAACATTTATTTCTGCTCAGCAGATATGAATTGTTTTCCTATCAGCTCTCAGAAAGCTCTGATTGCGGTTCCTGTACCTCTTTTCTACTCCATTTTCTGTGTTTACTTCACATCGTCATGACTTTTGAGACTTCTTGTCGTCATTATATAATTTTGCACAGGCAGTCGATGAGGTGACTGTGGTACGTGAGTCATATCAAGTTGAATACCAATTAGCAGAACTGAATGCGGCAGCTTTAAACAAGATCTGACAAACACTGTTTCTATAAGTGACTTCTCAAGGCAACATAAGGCAACTTGAAGTGTGAAGACAACAGATGCTTGTTGGTTATTCGGTTGCAATCAGGCAAACTATGTAGACAAATATGTCTGAAGCTGTTATCATAACACCACTGGAATTTTCCATCTGTGATGTAAAAATGGATTTCAAAGAAATATGTGAAAAAAAACTAGATTTTCCTTTTGAGTTCTTGATTTTACTTCTTGTTTCTTTCGACAGGAAGACTAAGTTTGAAATTTTAAATAAAGTTACATTTATTTTATTTTATTTTGAAGTGGCATTCTTTTGAGAGGTTACAAACAGTTAATATCTTACCTGTTGTAGATGGCACTTTGAACAACCTTAAGTTCAAGGAAATTGAGTTAGAAAGTGTGTTTCCACTGCAAGAACCTTTTTTTTTACTCACCTCGGTTTTGACTGCAAGAACCATGACCAATCAGACCTCCAATCAAAACAAAAACATGTAATGGCTTTAGTTTATAGAAACTTGCATATGAAAGAACCAACGCAATTACCACTGTGTGTGTGTGTGGAGGAGGGGTCATTCAGACTAGCCATTAGCCCTTCAGTCTGTCCAGAATTCAGCTCTGCTTCTCCAAACTGAGGTCTTTTAAAGAGCTATTTACAACACATACGATATTTTTGGATCAGAACCTCTTCATGGAGCTCCGCTTCAAAAAAAAAAATGTAACTATCACTTTAACTTCAGTTGATGATAAGTTCATTCTTTGTCAGTGATCAGCAGATTTCTCAGCCAGATGCCTCTGTGCTCACAGTGCAAGTGCGCTGAACAATTTAGCAAATTTTAGAAACAGATTTGCACTTTTTATGATTCCAAAGTTGCAGTTTTTTAGACCGGGTATGACAGTAATTCCACAGTGATACACACATTAAACTTTGTTCCAGAAAACAGCTGGTGAGTCCTGCACATCCACCACACAACAGTTCATCAGGTTGCAACACTATTAAGGAAATTACCTGTTAACAACTTGCAATGAGCTTATTGAACTCATTGGCTCAAGCTGTTGAACTTCTTGTAATCAGCCATTAAACGACAAATTAGGTACCTTGATCTCACCATGTAACAAAAATATGGCACCAGTTATTATTAATATGTTGACTAGTTTGCGACAAAGATTCAATACTGACTAACCTGCAGGTTTTTCCAAACTTTCAGCTGAACAGTTCAATCAATAGTGTATTTTATTTCATCATCAGATTTACCTAGATCTACCTATGAGGTCTGAAGATGTTGGAGAAATGTTAGCTTGGTTTTCAAGTTGAAGAAAATCCACAGTACGAGTCCTCATGAATGCAAGCAGCATATGATATCAGAGGGTGGGTGGAGGTGGTGAACACCAGGGGTTATTACAACACACTGGGGAAGAGCAAAGAGATCAAGTGCAGAGTTAAACAACAGCCACAGTGGGAGATCCTTAGTCACGACCACAGCGGTGTCCTGCTCCGGTTGCTAAGTAAGGGGGCTCGAGAGAGCGGAAAAGATGACATGAGGGCAGAGAGCGAGAGTAGGGCTGGGGAGGAGGGGGGGTGGAGAGGGTTAGGGAGAAAGTGGAGTTTTTTTATGAGCAGCGCGTGTGTTGACATTAACCTGCCCTGTTAATGAACTGCTGGGGAACTTCACATGGGCAAGACTGAACACAGGAAGAAAGCAATAAGGGATTGTGGAGTGGAAGAGGAGAAAAGTTGTGTACAGAACGACGGAGGGGGGCGACTCTATCTGCCCTTGTCACTTTTCCTGCCCTCATTGCCGGTTCAATCAGTAACACACATTAGGAGTAAATTGAGTGGATAGATGATGCAGCTGCTTTCAGCCAGTCCGGAGCAGACAAAGCAATTACCACCGCTCAGCTGTGTTTAGCTGTGTGACGTACACTACAATGAGACTTAAGATAGGGCGGTGAGTGGCTAGAGGTGGGGAGAGTGTGTTTCCTGCTTCCCAACTGATCTAATGTAATGCAATCACGAGAAACAGACCAGGAGCTTCAAATTCTCTGTCAGTCCAGAGCACCATGAGGTCCTCCATTTGCACAGTCCTAAATGGATGGGACGTAATGGCTGCACTGACCACAGAAAAATATCACTCATGAATTGATAATTGAAAATTCTGTGCAAACGTAAACTTTTTATACAAATAAAGATCAAATAATACACTATTTGGGATGCTTTATAGAAAAAACAGGTGATGTACCTGTTTCGCTCCTAGCTATACCTGAAATGTCATTTCACATGGTAGAAAACTGAGAGCATCAGCCTTCATGCACAAGAGAAATGAGATTACCTATTTGTAAAATCTACAAATAATGAGACAATTTGATGTCTGAAACAGAAGTCTACATGAAACACTGGCAGGTGCAAAGAACGGAAAGTTCAGACACGTGTGATGGGCACCCTCATGTGGTCATTTTTCTCTTGTGCAACATTACAACTGGCAGCTGGAAAATGCAATGTGCAACGTCAGACATCAGTGTTGCAAAGCCATCTTGCAAAACCTTTTCAAAACATAAGATAAACTTTAAGAGGCAGACAGGAGGCATAACTGCGATGTTGAATATTGTAATTATGAGATGCTAAGTTATAATCACGAGATAGAGTGTCATAAATGGGACTTAAATGGGATTTTTAATTTTCAGAGCAGCCAAAATGGACTTCCATAAAGGATTGTTCTTTAAGAGGCGATTTAAACAAAAAGTGAATGTTGGGAGAACAGCAGGTATAGATTCCTTGCAGTCTGTCAGGGCACGTTTGCTCGAGGTCATAGCCAGCATTCCACCAGCAAACGCTCATGAAATGTTCTTTGAACCTTGTCTTGTCAGCTGGTTTAGCCGAACAAGAACTGTATCAGGTCTACGCTAACACCAACCGAAAGGCTAGTAAAACGTTTCAGAAGCAAGTATCAGTGTTCAAATGTTGCTCATCAGGTCTTACTTTATTTCCAGATCAGTAGTTTTAATATGAGTTTATTGTAAGCGGTTCTGTGGCATTTTGTGGCATTTAAAATAACCTCTTTATCTGTCTGGTTCAAATCCAGTTTATTTCTTTTTTATTTTCCATAATTCAAACTGAACATTCAGGTATAGTCTACTGTACATCAATATCATTTAATGGCAAATATGAGTGCTACAAATAAAGCGGTGCATGACAACCTCTTCCACTAGATGGCAATGGTGTTTTCTACCTTTTTCTCTATGCGCCCAGCAGTAGTCTTTGACACTGAGACCCGCACCTGTCCAAAATACATTAATGCTATCTCACATTAGACCTTCTCTACATTGTGCATCTTTAATTTCATGCCACCTGACAGAGCCTTACCACTCTTCAAAAGGCTGGAAGCGCCTCAGTGAAGATCATTCATCAGTGGGTGCACCAATGTCCAGACCATGCTGTATTCATTTGTATGGCGCAGCAGCAGTGATCCAAACCATATGATGGGCTGAGTGGATCTGCAGAGACTCCGTGAAGAGGCAGCCCACCCACCGTCTTCACTCACTGCTCTCTTTTCCGTCTTTCCTCCCCTCCTCAGGCCGCATTCCTTTGTTGCCCTGGGGATCTCGGCTGAAGAAGGCCAACATCATTCACAAAAGTTCAGCTCCTACAGCACATGCTACCTTCATTTTGGCCCCAGTGATCAAAGGGGAACGATAAAAAATAACATTTTTTTAAAAATGTGACAGATGGATGAGTAGGCTCGCATAACTTTGGCCTGAGCAGACAAGGGGGTGAATGAGTGCAAACAAGGGAGAACAGCAGCGCAGATGTTCAGATGTACAGATTAGTTTTTATTCACATTTCGCTGAGGTTTCTGAATGACTGATTCCATTAATAAAAAACATGATACTACTCTATTTTTATTGATTCCAGTCTTGCTTGCAGATGCTCTCCATCTGTGATCGCTGTGAAGGAAATATGCAAATATTCTTGATAATGTTCAGCATCTTTTTGTTTGCTCAAAGACCACCTTCACTCTTTTTCCTCCCTCTCGTCTTATCTCACGCCAATACTGTAACAGCAGATGGAGAGAAATATAAGCATTCACAGATAGTCAGAATAAATTAAGAAAGCAGCAATGATGGTTAAAAAAAACAAACATCTTAACGGGATTTCAGATAACAAATCATTTTATGGATTTGATAGTTTGGAACTTTTATAAAATAACCTTAGAAGTCAACCATTCATTTTCACACTTTTCTTCAAAAGATTAACTCTTGGCCACTTTAAACTATATTAATCAGACCGTCAATGAATTGAAGTCATGCTACATGAAAGATAAGGCAATACAGAACATATCCTCTAACCAATGAAAGGCCAAATTAGAAAGTATTAAGGCAAAAGTTGATTTCCTACATATCTAAGTGGTAAACTAAACTCAACACTCCACAAGAAAACACAACAATGTGAAAAACAAAAGCCTAATAAAATAAACACTATTCACAAAAGATCTTCTAAATTCTTTTCAGGAATTAATTAGTCTTTGCATAAGTCTAATGTGGTGCAAAAAAAAAAAAGGTTTGTGAGGTCATGTAAATGCCCAGCGTCTGGAGCTGGAGGGCATGGATCATTTCCCGACTCTGGAGACTGAGTCAGAGTCAAACTGTGTCCTGCCCAGGCTTATTACTGGCTGAGAGGATCGCCCATCCCAGCAGCATAATTCCATCTGCGCTAAATATTTATACAGAGGGGGAACGACATCACTTATCCACAACACATCCATTCACAGAAGGGGAAAGCTGCTTGCACAGTTGAGTTTGAGTAATCTGCTGTCTTTGACAAAAGAGCATCACCCTCATTTTTTTTTTCTTTCTTGCAAGTATTTGCTTGAAGAATCTTTTGGGAAGACAACTGAGAGTAGACAATGAGCTTTTTGATTTCTGTTTTGGGGACGATTGTCACTCTCTGTCAGATCGGAAGGAATCCAGCCAGCTGTGAGTGGACTTTGTTTCGGATTTTGACAAAGTTTGTCTAATGTATAGTGTGCCTCTTGAAACAATGGCATACTTTTCCCCAGATTAGTATTTATGTAAAATTTTTAGTTCACTTCAACTTTTTGTTTAAAATCTAACTCTCTATTTTTGGGAACTCCATGATCATGTAATGTGAGAGAAGAAAAGAAACGTTGCAGTTTTCCAGCTACAGAAGATTTGAACTCCTAATAGAAGTGATGTTACTAATCCTCTGTTGTGTCCCTATATGGACTATTTTCAGCTGGGATATGCTGGCTGCAGCAGAGTCAGGACCAACGGTGTGACATGGTGCTGATGAGAGGGGTGACCAGAGAGGAGTGCTGTGGTGGGGGCCGCCTGGACACGGCGTGGTCCAACACCAGCCTGCCCCTGAATGAAATCAGCCTGCTAGGATTCCTGGGAATTGTCTCCTGTAAACCATGCAAAGGTAAACCAGGAAGCCATTAGGCTTTGAATCTGCTATGCTTGTCACTGCAAGAGTTGACAATGAAAGAAAATATCTGTAAACTTACAAAAACAAAAAAATTCACCAGTCTGAGATCAGGCAGCTGTTGTCAGGTCCTTAGAGGTTGCACAATAACTGCTTTGACAGCATCCGCAACACTAATTAAAATGCCACAAGCTTCTAATTGAAAAACTGTCTTTTCAACACTGAATAACTTTTGTTCCTCAAAGTTACTCAAGCCACAGAAGCTGTGAATCAAAATTTTTTTGAAAATGAGTTCCTGATGTAGCTTTCTAACAACCCGCAGACTTGGACAAAGGAGACGCTTTCCATATGACTCCCGCTGTTCGGCTCACCGTCCTTCCCCCTCTACAGGGTCCATTCTGGTTCATTTTCAGCTAAATGGTGGTTTTCATGCCCAGCACTTGGAAATATGGGATCAGTGTGAATTGTGTTTTGTTGATAGCTGTCAAAACTATCCACTGGCAAATAGAGAAGAACACATCCTACATCATTATTGCTCTTTTGTCACACGGTTCATTTGAAAATGGACTATTTAAATACACCTTGGGAGGCGGGGTGGGGGGGCAGAAGAAACATTGCAGTCAAAATGTATTCCTGCGGGCTGAGATTGTTGTCTGTGCCCAGATGTCTGTGGATCATTCTGGTGAAGGAATGCCACTTGAACAAAAACTTACCAGCTCAGACACCAACATCATTACCAGACTAAGTTTATTTTTTTCAGAGAGGAGATGAAGAAAGCAACTATTCATGCCACAAGATCTAAATAAAAACCAGGAGAGTCTAAGGAACAAAAAGTCTTGGAATAAAACAGGAGTTTAAAGTGCAGGCAGAGACAGAAAATAGGTTTCTAGCTGTGCTCAGAAGAAGTTTGAGCTTTTCAGGAATCATCTCCACCAGCTCAAAAAGGTCCTGGAAAGAGAGCCGTTTGCCTCATTTAAAGCTGACTTTACGCAATATAGTGTTGCACTTCCTCCATTCTTGACATTATATAGGGTGTTAGAGAGCCTGTGGCGTCCTCCTGTGCCAGCCTGTAAACTTCTCTGACAGCTTTTTGAACTTGTTCTAACTCTGAGAGCCTTTGTCCCTCTGCAGGAGCTCAGCCCCCCGCCTGTGTGCAGCACATACACATATAGTATCTGTTATGAAAACAGCTCCAGGCTTCACACTCCGCCAGACGAGACTGTAACAGTCAATAGAGAGATGTGATTAGTGTAAATACCGTGCAGGGGGAACGTTGTGTTATGGTCTGGGAGAAGCCCCAGCTTTTGAGTTTGTTTTGGATTGAAGACGTCTGCAGACTTACGGTAACATTGCACACGACCCTGCTCTCTCCCTCTGCTCCTCCAGACTCGTGTGAGGGAGTCAAATGCAGCCCCGGCAAGGTCTGCAAGATGAAGACGGGAAGGCCCCAGTGTGTGTGCGCTCCAGTCTGCTCTCACATTTCCAGGAAGCATGCTGTGTGCGGCAGCGATGGCAGGTCTTACAGGGACGAGTGCGCCCTGCTGATGGCCCGCTGTATGGGACACCCAGACCTGGAAGTCATGTACCAGGGAGAGTGCAAAAGTAAGCACTATCCAGTTTAGGCTTCTTGCAAACAGAGCTATTCTTCAAACATTGATATTTTTTTCTAATGTGCTCTTTGTGCCTTTTACAGAGTCATGCTCAAATGTGGTGTGCCCGGGAACTCACACCTGCGTGACGGATCAGACCAACAGTGCCCACTGCGTCATGTGCCGCACTGCACCTTGCCCATCACCCATGCCGTCCGAGCAGCTGATCTGTGGCAACGACAACATCACTTACCAGAGCGCCTGCCATCTCCGCAGGGCCACCTGCTTCCTCGGACGCTCCATAGGCGTCCGTCACTATGGCCACTGCAACTGTAAGGCCGACCATCTGTGACACCTTCCCTCACATTTTCGAGTATTTATTGACAATCACCGTAATGTGAATTTTTGACTTGCCATTTTCTTGCAGATCCACCTTGGAAAGTTGACAAATTTCAAGGCAGCGAGGAAAACGCCGTGTAGGAAGGAGTCTTGCTTCCAGGCAGAGTCCTCGAGCAGGATCTGAGTTGAAGGGCCAACTTTTCACACCACTAGCTTCCCAACATGACCTCTTTTTTTTTGACAATCACTTCTTCTCCTCCTCCTTGTGCACAAAAAGGACGTTACATTTGAAATGAAACACCTCTGTTGGAAAACGTACACTAGCATTATTGCCTCAAAAAAAAAAAGAAAAAAAAAAGGTTTGGCTATGTTTTAGTGGAGGCATTTAAATGCAAGTGTTTTGAAATGAGCTCTTTGGGAGATGTGTGCATATTGTAAATAAAAATGCCAATGCTATTTATTGGAAAGGGTATAAAACTCTATTTATATTTTATTTTTTAATCCCAGTAACAAACTCATTTATCACTTGGAAAGCTGATGCAACTTATATAAATATATATTTATTTTTTTGTTTTGTTTTGTTTATTGTATATTAGCATTCACTGGCATGGACCATTTTTTACACATTTTTTACACATTTATAGCCTCCCATTACCCAAAAACAGACAAGTTTTTCCCTCATGCTGACTGAAAATAATGCTAATACGTTTGGAGAGTTAAAACCCACACACAATATTTCTTACCTGGGAATGTGGTCCAAGATCTCAGCCACCTGCTGATCACTGAAATTAACAGCTTCAGAAAACACTTGAAACAACCTCAAACCTTAAATAATTCCTTCAGCATGATGTTGTTTATTAAGTGCTTTTTTGTAGCCAATGCAAAGTTGTTTAGGCGCAGTATTTGCTGCTTGTTTTTTTATTTTTTTATTTGAATTATTTTTTATTTTATTATGTTGTTATTTTTTTTATAAGCTTACCCGACAGAAAGAAAATGCAATTATCCTCACCTGACTTGCAGGGAAATTCAATTTGTCTGGAAATGCTCTGGATTTTGGGCCAATTCGACGTATCTGATTATGGCATCTTGAGAACTGAGTCCAACTGCTGCTGACATTGGCAAACCTGCACGGGTCCATGTGAATGATCCAATGATCCAGTTAACAATCTGAACTCAAAGCAGATGGACAAACACTTTAGTTTTTGTAGTGTACTATGAAGCATTCTCATTATTCCTCTGTAAATACCTTCCCCTTGTGTACCAACCAGTGTATGTACTGTGAAATCTGGATGATAAATGCGTTAACATATTTTTGTATATTTGTACTGCCATTTTAAATCAACATAAAGCTTGTGATTTGTCAAAATGTCTCCTTGTTCTTTTGGAAATGTTGAGACATTGTCTCTGTCTCTGTTTTGTTTGCTTTGCATCTGTTGAACCAAGGTGTTTGACACACATATTTCAGAGTCCATACAGAACATTTCTGAACTATAACAATCATAGTCGGGTTTGGTCAAAATCTGTCTAGCACCCTGAGGCTTACTGTGGTGGATGTGCCAGCGTATGCGTGCAGTGCTTAAACCTCCTCTGCTGTGCGTGCAGTGGCTGAGTCGACTTCTCCAGCAGGCCTCTCAAGGCGTCATGCGAGAGGCTGTGGAGAATCAAATCCAGACCGGGAAGCTTTCCTCTCCTGTTTCCTCAGGGATATCCCCCTGCTCTGGATTAAACATGAAGGGTCAGCAGGACAGCGGCTGACAGAGCAGAGGAATTAATGTTTCGAAGTGCCGAGGCCTGGGCACTGACTCACTTTCCTGTGTATAGTACCTCCCTTGTTTTTCCTGTCTCTTAACTCTCCCTCCGCTCAGTCATGCACTCGGCCCTTTCAGCAGCATCTGGTTCAGCTTTAGGGAAATGTTTATATTCCTGTCCAAGTACCCTTTTATTACACTGGGAATGGAATTAGATGTTTTGTTAGATTGAGCGGCGCAAAAAAACAATGCCAGTGAAGTGCTGCGCCCACGTATAAAACCATAAAATGTTACCTTTTTCAGAAATGCTTTTCTCATGAATCACAGCTCATATAAGATGATCAGAGAAATTTGCTAAAGATATAAGATGACAGTACTGGCACAAAAAAACTTGTCATCAAGCAAACAGACATGACCTCAGAAGTGATTTCAGTTTATAATTATTTTTATTGCACAGAAAATGCAACATATTGTGTTATTCTGACACATTTACATCCTAAATTGTTCCTCCTGATGTAGCTTTGCAACATATGAAACCAGTTACTCCCACATCCTTACCATCTATAAATTCTTGTGATCCATGCAGTAAACTCGCCAAACCATTGTTGGGTTTTTTGGTCATAGTTTAAAGTATTACAACCCCACAGGAATTTGTAATGAACACCCTCTGAAATAAGGTATTTGCCACTCTTTGAGGTGCACATGTTAAAATGACTAGGATCTTTTAGTAAAATGCTAGTTAGGGTGGCAGATGTGGACGGTTTAGTTGGACAAACTGATACATGCTATGTATATAAAATAAAATCCCATTTACTGGTGTCAGTATGACTGTGAATTACCTACAACTTGTGTGTCATTAAAGCAATGGTTCAGATCTTTTGAAGTAGGGTTCTGTTGGAAGATTATCTTACCTTGTAGACAGTGCCTTGAACGACCTTGAGTTTAGTGATGCGTTCTGGTGGGAAACATCAAAAGGAACGTCCGTCCAAAGTTGTAATTTCCACTGTATCTGTTGTAAAAGGGAACTCAGAAAGTCAGAGATTCCTGACCAGCAGTGACCTCAAAATCCAAAATGGTATCTTACAACTAAAAACTGGTATTAGCTGCAATAATAAACTATTTTTTTTACTCTTCTGTCACTTTGTATGTTATTGAATTAGTAGCACACATAGTACTTTACAGCCTCATTTAGTCAACATGTTTCTGTAGTGTTTGAATGCCTCACAGAGAAATACATTATCTGTTTATATTGTTAATAATGAGAACAACTATAAGCACAAAATTTTAATATTCCTGCGGAAAGTGCCCCCAGGCTGCACCAGAAGTGCTATAGCTAGCTGCTGCTATAGCTATTTGTGCTAACAAACCATATATCTCTACATGAATAATTGTGTAGAGCAAAACTGATGGCTATGTAAGTAAGTAAAAGTAAGTAAAAATTTATTTGTATAGCACATTTCAGCAGCAAGGCATTCAAAGTGCTTTACATCATAAAAACATGAATAGAATTACATTACAATCATCAAAAACATTACAATCATCCCCAAAAAAAAAAACACTTGATAATCATAAGGAGATGGTCAATATGTAATAAGATATTTTGTTCAGAGCAGCTTTTCACCTGAATTTGTTTCTGGACTACTAATCAAAGGCAGATCTAAACAGGTGAAAAGGAATTTAGTGTTTCGGCTGTTTTGCAGTTTTCTGGGAGTTTGTTCCAGATAGATGGTGCATAGAAACTGAAAGCTGCTTCTTTCAAAGATTTAGAAAACAGCTATCACATATTCAACTATATAAATTTTTGATACTGAAGGTATTTTAAGTCAGCAGGTATCCACTTTAATCTTGCCTCACTCACTTGGACCAGAAGTTGGCTTGTTAATCTAATCAAAATTAAACTATTTTTCTCCAAAATGACACTTTTCTTAAAGCTATCTGCAGCAGGTAAGATTTTAATAAATCATTCCCTTTTCACAGAAAATTCCACTTCCATATATCTGAGCTATCGCCTTCACAACCAACAGCTTGACTCTGACACACTAAAGGTGGCAACAACACAACCACAGACTCAATGTGAGCCATTCCAGAGGTATTTTAATTACACTCAACGTGAAACCTCAGGAATTCCGTGCCCACCTTCCTCCATATTTCATCGTTTTTTTTCTATACAATATGGTTTGTGGTGACTCCGAAGAGGTGGAAACCTCATTTCCAACAGAAACGTGGTGGTGTGTGTGTTTGTATGAGTTAGTATGGTTGACGGTGTGATTATCGCCGCATCTCTGAAAATGGAGCTCACCTGCTATGACCATGGAATCAGTCACAAGCATTACATCACAACCTCAGGCTGACTTGTTTACATCCCTACAAACACACAGGGCTATAATGTGACGCCCACGTTGACATTTTAGGGATGTGTAATCATCATCCTGCTCTAATATGACAAGCTCCTTTCTCAACATCCACATGGCATCATTTCCTCCAACTTGCCACGCTACTTCCAGTAAGTTAACAGCCAACGTTTCGCTCTGAAATGATGTTGTGATGAAACTAAGCACTGCAGACTGTTTTGGAGACCACCCAGTCTCTGGATCGCGCCACTGGATTGTAAACAGCTCTGTCCCACAGCTGAAACTAATAGATATCAGATCCGTCACTCCATCAGAATATGTTTTCCTAAGACATTATTTGCCAGTGTTGCTATGTTACACGGCAAGCCTTTTAATTGTCCACATGTGCATTATATTTAACTTTTCAGAGTCGATCACTATGCTGACACAACAGCCCACACTCCAGTCGAGTGTTGCTCACTGTGTTACAGATGATGTTTGGTGGAGTTCTCAGAAAAGCTTTTCATGATCTTCGATCTGAGGTGTTTCATAGATACAGTATATGGCTGATTAGAGCAAAAATTCATGCTTTCAAAGCCTCAGGGTATGATGTCTGAAAAGGGCGCTGTTATTTTGTTATTAAGAAAAGAAACGGCAACAGCAAAACCGCAAGAATTTTTTTTTCTCAAAGACACTTTGCAGTGGTGCTCATCGAGTCAGCACACTCCATTTAGGCAACAACAAAAATTCCAGGACAGTTTACTGAAAATCCTCAATGTTTTGTAAGACTGGGTAATCGCAAACTAATTGGAAAAGGATAGGAAATGCTAATTGTCCCAAATTATTCTTGAAGGGTTTTTTTTAAACTTCCTCACGATGGCCTCTGGGAAATGGTCTCTGTTCGGCCTCCGTGTGTGGTCTGGTCCTTTCAAATTTAACAGGAAGAAAATCATGTTTACCACCAGCAACAGTATAGCTTCTTGATAAAAACATTCATAGAAAACTGGAGAAATGTTGTCATGAAAGATACTATGTGTCCTCGACTACATAAAAATGTTTCTCTGCTTCGCCACCTGTGAGAAGGTTATTGAGTTAACTATGGTTTGAGTTTGACAGGCCGTGCAATTTTGATAATTGAGTAACACTTAGCTCTCAAAAGTGTCCCAAACTGAGTCCAAATGTCTCATTTAAGGGTTGAAACATAGCCAGCCTATGACCATAATTTCACATCAGCTCCACAGGTGACTCTTGTTTACCGTGGGAAATTGGTTTGGTGATTTTGAAATATTGCATGAGCATTCTACACGATCTTTTGCTTGTCCAAATCGGATGGTTTACCGCAAATAAACTTAGAAGGCCCGTGTGGTGTCTGTTCTCACAGACTACGCCACTGCACATCTGCTGCTCGCTTTTTCAGTGAACTAACTCCATGCATAATGTTAGGAGTTACTGTTTTGTACGGTCCATAGTTCAGCGGATGCAAAACACACAGCTGCATAGGCAGTTACAGTTAATTTCTTGTGTTTTGAACGGCATAATTTTATTTTGTGAATTATGCATATGAATGTGGTATGTTTTTAAGTTATTCTATGATGAGAATTGCCAGATTTAGCCACATTGCCGACATTTGGGTCACATAAATCACCTGAAAGGTTAAAGTCAGCTCAACTACAGTGGCTATTTGAAATTCACTGAACTTCCAAATTTAAAATTTTGATCCTGAAAATTTGTAAATAGTAGCCATGAGAATAAATCTGTCACAACTCATTTTGAAACTAAAATCTATCCCTTTTGTTCATGTTCACGTTTGCAGGGAGCTGGTGTCCATCTCCAGCTGCTATTGGACGAGAGGTGGGGTGCACCCTGGAGAGGTAACCAGCCTATCACAGGGCTTCATAGAGACAAACACCCATGCAAATACACACTCACATGTAGGGCTAACTTAGGGCAGTCAATTTGCATGTTTTGGGAGTGTGGGAGGGAACTTGAGTAACTAGAAAAAAACAGGTATATACAGGATGAACATGCAAACTTCACACCCAGAACCTTCATGTTCCAAGACTATGGTACCAACTGTTCCTCAGTTGGTTGTAAATAAAACCCTTCTCAGACCAGCCTGAATAAACACAACAAACAGAATTAAGGTTATGAACTGATTAGCACGTCTCATCAGAAATGTACCCTTTTAATCCAGAATATTTCAGTAACAGAGCAGGGTTTAGCGCTCTCAAGGAGGTCCTGGCTTTGATTCCCAGCTAGAACTTTTCTGTGTGGAGTTTGCATGTTCTTCCCATGCATGTGTGCTATTATACTGGGAAGTCTGGTTTTCCTCACACAGTCCCCAAAACATGCATGTTAGGTTAATAGGAGAGTCTAAGTGATTTTTGCATGCATACTTGTATGTCTTATTTGTCTCCACGTGGCCCTGTGATGAACTGGTGACCTGTCCAGTTTCCTGCTTATGTCGTCGACTTGAGCTAGATAACAGCTTACCGAGACGCTTATGGGATTAGGCAGGTACAGAAATAAGATGGATGGACAGATGAGCAGTTACCATGGTTAAATCAGAAATCTCAGCCGTCTCCTGTCCAAAAATGTATAATTTTTTCCTTGAGGAATCCTTGTTGGTGGGGCATTCCAGCTTAACAAAATTAGTCCAAGTCTTTTTTTTTTGTATATTGCATCATGGCAATTGAAGCAACACAACCCCAAATGTTTTGCAAATTTTGCCAGCCGCAAAAGTTGCATTTCTGTGGTAAAGCGTAGTTAGTTATTTGTTATCAGTTACGTGGCACAGTTAGCTAGTTTGTGGCTAAAACTTTGTCAAAACCTAAGCTAAAACACTATTTTATTTGAGACCAAACTGGATTGAAGAGATTCTGTGCCCTGTGATGACATTGTTTTTTGTAAAATAAACCATGGATTTGTTATAATATCTAGAATTTATGCAAAAACATGAAAAACTGAAAGTACTATCAAATTGTTTAACCACACAATTTAGTTCTTAGACATTTTAGGCAGTTATTTTCTAACATGTATTGCATGCTTTCAAATAAAAAAGCCTTTAAATGTCTTTTGAAACACCATTGCTAGTCTGGACTAGGCAGATGTTTGACCCAAATGCTAACAGACTTGCAGAAGCAGATTCTTTTTTCCTAATTATCTCTGAGACTTTGACCACATCCACCGAGGAAGTCCTATTTAGCTGAGTGTCGTAAACAAGAACAAGCCAAGAATGTAGGACAGAGAGCCCGTCCTCTGTTTTCAACCTGTTTTCATCTTTCAGAGCGTGACACGCCCACCCAGCGGTGCTCTTTTGGTGCTCACTTCAAGTAAAAAACAAAACAAGACACACTCATAAAAAAAAATTATATTTTTAGCACTGAAAGAAAAAACAAAAACCCAGAACAAAAATGTTATCAATAATCAGGCAGATTACTATGATCCTGTTGGAGGAGTCAATAAACCCAGATAAACCCTGCTGAAACATCTGTCTTGACTACAACAAAGATGGCTGACCTCAGGTTGATAATTGTACACATATGTTCATCTAGTAACATCTATATTTTGTTAGCTGCTTGGTGAGGTAATCCAAAACATTTATGTCCTAGTATAGCATGGGATTTTGTTCTGGAACACGACAACAAGTCGAGTGGAAAAACATGTCACTGAACAGATACCTGCAGGGATTCACATAGGTACCCGCTCGTGGACATGTTTGGTTTATTTTCTCTCAGGCAGTTTTGATCATCGCTAGTGTTGATCTTCCCATGCTGTCTCGCTGTTTGTGTGTGTGGGGGGGGGGATCTCACACATGTGACGGTGGTGTCTGATGCACAGGTCTTGTGACACATGGCCTCAGACAGAGTGGGTCTGGAGGGAGGGAGAGTCCTCCATGAGTGGGACTGAAAACAAGTGATGCATGACTAAGAGGCCCAGGAAGTTCCAGCAGGCGGCTGTTATTGCTGAGTGTGTGTGTGTGTGTGTGTGTGTGTGTGTGTGTGTGTGTGTGTGTGTGTATGTGTGTGAGTGTGAGTGTGAGTGTGATTTGGGGCCTGGAGGGACAGTGTGGGGCAATGCTGGCTGGAGTGTCTGGAAAAACTTTGTGGAGTGACAAAAGCAGCCGTGTCCCTTGCAGCATATCTGTCTGCTGCCTTGACTGCAACTTTGCTCCCTTTAGAAAGCGAAGCACAAAAGTGAGGTTGCAAAAGCCAAAGATATTGTATAATACGACAGGCTTGCATTTGAATCTTAGCTTGCACGCGTACACATTCTAAAAGCTTCTTGTGTTTGAATCCAAAATATTAATAATAAAAAAATACTCATTTGCACTTTCATAAAAGTCAACACATCCCAAATTCAGAGTAGTATTGAATAAAATCAGATGAAACGGAAAGTTTCTCAGTTTTCTGCAGCTGACATGACCTCTCCCTGACCGACAGTCACTCACTCCCCAGATGGCATTGCTACAATGGGCATTCGACAGTAGTGGCGCTGACGCACAGGGCACAGGGAAACAAAAGCTTACCTCAGCCGGGCAGACATAGCAAATCTCAGTGGTATCAGAGCCTCTCTAATCTCATCCCATGGGACAGACGCATCTTTCCAGCTCCCACATGGCCAGATCAGACATAACACCAGCAATAAGAGCGCAGTAGACCCTAACTAGGTTACATTGTAAGCTTTGTCATGCAGATACATCCAGGCTGTTTCATATGAAACAAGAGGTGTATTATAAGTTCCCGGAAAGCAACAAACAAGGTTTTAACATTTTTCATACATTACACGCAGCTTTCTACATGTGGCTTTAAAGGAGCCAGACTCACTTACTTACTTACGTATTTATCAAGGGTTTTATTTAAGTTTAGTATAAATATTGGCAGTATTTTTTAATTTTCTCTGGATTTTTATAAATCTGAAAACAGCCAACGCCAATGACTGAAATATAAAGCATAAAAAACCCATTAGAGACTTTATATTTAGGCAAAAGAGCATAATGTTTCTTCAGTTGCATCTAGAAAATGAAATGAAAAAACTTCAAATGTGAACATTTATTAGTTTGATGAACACCACAGTGATGTGGGGGTTAGCACTGTTTCCTCACTGAAAGTTGGGGTCTCTGGATCAAACAAAAAGCCTTTAGAAAAATCTTTTTTGCTTGTTTGCATGTTCTTATGAACTTTCTCCAACAGTCCAAAAACATGCATGTTAGCTAAAGTGGTGGCTTGAAACTGACAAAGCAATAAAACATGACATCAATTAAATATTATAATAATAATATTGCTAATAATATACTCTAAACCCAGAAGTAACCATGACTTAAAAGTTCATATACAGCTTTAAAATAAATTAACCTGAAAAAACTTAAACATAATCTTTTTTTTCTTTTTTTTTCTTATGTAAACAAGTGATTCGAGTCCTTCAGAGCTGTCTCAGGGCCACCAGACAGGCAGCAACAAGAATATGGTTGTATTCTTGTAAAATGGGGCCATATTTCCCATGTTAGAGGTTTTTCATTCTCTGTTTATAGCTCAGGTTTGACTCTTGATAAAAGGGATTCCTGTCAGATTCTCGGGAACAAAATACAAACCCGCTTCTGACAAGATGTTTTCTTCAAAAACAGATGCTACACAAATTTGTAGTGGTTGAAGGATGCCTGTTGGGCTCATACAGAGGTTGACAGGAGTCCAGTGGAAACTTAATGTAAACAAATAAATCTTGTGTGATGCCAGATTGCAGAAACACAACTCTGTTTTTGTGAAAAGAGGGAGAGTGCTGTAGAGTGAACCTGCGAAGAGAAAACCTGAGTTCACTAAAGACACTTTCTGCTGAGGCACCATACAGGTTTGTTGGAGATAAATCGTTGTAAATTTTTTTAGTTCTCTGAGGTATGTGCCTTAATATCCTGATTTTTTGACATACTGACACTGACTTCCTGTTTTCCCTCCTTTACAAACAAACAAAACTCAACAACTGCCTGCAGACACAGTAACACTCAAACAATTAGTGCACAACAGCACCACCATGTGGCAGTATTGTGTAAGTTACACTGTGAATGTAAAATGTAGAGAAAGGAAACATTCAGCTCTTTGTTGATTTATTACTGCTGCTGTTTAAAATTTTAGGTTTCATTTATTATGTAGGAGGTTATTTATTGTATAAAATCTTTTTTTTTTGTTGCATTTTTTAGTATCGTGTTTTTGGTTCTGTTTCGATTTCTGTTTTTATTTATTTTTTGCATGCTGGGTTCAACAAATTTTAGTCTATTCCACTTCACTGCATTTTAATATAATTTATTTAATGAGCATAATTTTGCAACTATGTTCCATGACACAAAATTCAGTCATTTCACTCATTTCCACTGGGTTAGTATTGTCCTTTACTTTGCTCCATAATATTGCGTTGACTCCAAAAGTTGAAAATGTCGATCTAATGATTACTTTCTGGGAGCTTTATTCAAATCTGTGCAGACAGAAAGATATGAAACAGGATTAAATACAACTTAACATTTGGTTAAAATATTTATAGAAGCTAGAACATAAAAATCAATATTGTTAAATATTATTCATTTAAAAAAGTTTTTTTAATGATGTAAAATATATTGACACATGTTTGTGTCCCCAAAACCTCCTATATTCCACCAGAATTTACATAAAAACCTACGAGTGTGTGAGTACTGAACCATGAAGACACAATCAAGAATATTATAGTAGAATACTTTATTTTAAAGTGTTGAAATAATTTAAAATTTAGTGTTAGCCAAAATGCTACAGAGTCAGGCTGTTAAAATGTATAGTTTTTAACAGAAGTATACCAATGTGGAAGACCTGAAAGAACATGTAAAATAAGCAGTTTTTCCCATGTCAGGGAGTTTTTATTCTCTATTGAAAGCTCAGGCTTGATTCTTGATGAAATGCTCAGTTGTGTAGCAGATGCTACACAACTTTAAAAGGGCTGAAGAATCTCTGTTGGGCTCATAAGGTGGTTGATAGAAATCCTGTGCAAACATAATGCACACAAATAAATCTCGTGTGATGACGGATTGCAGAAACACACCTCTGTTTTTCTTGTAAAAAAGACAGCGTGCGGAAGAGTGAACCTGCAGGTAGAAAACATGACGGAAGACACTGTGGGGTAAGGCATCTAATAGATTTGTTGGAGATAAATCTATTTAGGTGTTTGCCTTAATATCCTGATTTATTCACACACTGATATTTGATTGACATCTCCTGCTTTTCTTCATTTACAAAACAGACAAAATTCTACAAAGGGCTACAAATAAATAAATAACACTTTTGTAACTCATCAATCAATGCACAACAGCACCATCATGCGGCAGTATTGTGTAAGTTAAACTGTGAACGTGGAATTCAGAGAAACTACTGTATATTCAGCTCGTTACTTATAGGTTCGTATTTACTTAAATGTATTTAAACCTAACATATTTTCCCTAAAATATATTTTAAAATAATAATAATAATAAAAACATATAAAAAAGAGCAAACAGAAAACAATTGGACAGGAACCCCATAGTAACGGATTACTTATGGTGTTGTTACGTTTTGTATTGTTGATGTTATTGGTTTAAGGAAATAAATGCTGTTTTATTCAGCTGTCACATTTTGAATAATTCTGTTTGTCTTTGTTTAAGCTGCTCACCAAGTTAATTTCTTTTTTGTTGCATTTTCATTTAATGTAGGTAAAGAAGATATATAATATATTTTTAAATGTGTGTTTTATAACCACATTTAAGTCACACGGTCGCGTTTTCCGCTGGGTTAGTTTTGTCCTTTACGTCGCTCCGTAGATGTTCCTCCTTCTGTTTAGAGGCTAAAGATGGCTGAAGCTCCTCCATGCCCCAGCCGGTTCTTCTGTCACAGATGCTCAGTAGAGATTAGTCCTCAACTTCCCGTAAGTATTCACGATGGAAAATGTTAAAAGGGACACTTGAGCAAAGAAAAACACAACACAGTTAATTTGACTGTTTTTTATATTTCGTTGGGGAGGCGGCATAACCGTTAACATGCTAGCTGTATTAGCTGTCAGTCCCCCGTCGTTTATCACGGTAACGTCACCCCGTTAGCTTGATATCTTTGTCAGGATCTACCAGCATTGAAACAAGCTGCGTAGTAACTAAACTCAGAGCTACGCCATACATTACCTTACGTAATTTGCAGCAAAGTTAGATGTTGTGCTTTGGTACTATTTTAAGGCTATCTGTAGCCACTGCTAGCTAGCAGCGTCGTTAGTTACATGTACCTTAGTCAGTATATTGTTCGTCTTATATAAATGAATGCCACCGTGAACACCGCCTTCTCCTAACTTTTATTTGATCACTTGTGTGGAAAAAATATATTATTGAGTTATATATATAAAATATTGAGTTTAATTTGACAACTTAGTTTCTCAAGCCACAGTAGTGTCTGACCCCAACTGTGGGAATTAGTAGGTTGTTGATTGATGGTTGATCAATCATTCGACAGATAGTCAGCTCGTCTGTAAAGATGTACAGGGTCATTAAGTTGCTTAGCTATGAATGTCCCGATCAAGATTTCTTGTCCCTAATGCCAATCAGTCATTTAAAATGAACTTTTCGCCAATACTGAGTCTTGATCTGATGATTACATTATTTTTATTTTTACAGTTTACAACACAAACATGCAGATTGCATACCACAAGTACATTAAAGTTAATAAATTCAGTGCCATCATCTGCTGCACATTTCAGTAGCTCTTCACTGAAGTGAAGAAAACCTGTGTTTATGATGTTCCTCTAGTTGCTTTTTTTTGTTGTTGTTATCATTGAAGGGGAAAAAAAATGCCAGGTGATGACAACTTTTTTTTTTACAGCCTGGGCAGTGCTGTTGATTATGTAGTGTTGAAAGGGTAGGAGGTACTGTGGCTCCATAAGGTGATGAAACCGTATATTCTCCACTATAATGAACATTCAGAACAATAAATTCAGTCACCTGTTTAATTATCCTTTTTGTTGCATCAGTCATCCACCCATTCACACACTGATGGTGGTAAGCTGCCATGGGGCAGACTCACAGAAGTGTGGCTGCCATTCAGTCGGCGCCACTGAGCCCTCTAACCACCACCAGGAGGCAAGGGAGGTGAAGAGTCTTGCCCAAGGACACAATGACTGAGACAGACGGAGCGGGTTTTTGAACTGGCAACCCACCGGTTACAGGACGAGCCCCTACCTCCTGAGCCGCTGTCACCCCAATAATAATAATAATAGTTAACTCTGTGTACTCAGCCAAGTGTTTAGATTTTAATTGTCTAATTGAATTGGTGGTACTGAAATTAGTTCCATCGCTACCGCCACAAGAAATATCCAAATTGCAAACATTGCTACTGAACTGCTCTTATTTTGGGTTGTAAAGTACTTCCATACATCTGACACATTTGACATTTTACACACAGCATTTTATGGCAGCCGTATTATGACACAGCCAATATAAAACCATACACAGTAGGTCAATAACAGAGATCAGGAGTGGAGTGGGGTCATCAAATTCAAAACACTGCTTGAAATCAGCTCAGGACATCTCCACTGAGAGCATTTTAAAACACTTTTATTAACTTTACCTATCACTGGTATTGCTTTTTTTTGTAAAAACATTGAACATAAAGACATTTAAATCTGTACCACCTTTATAAATGTTTGCTTATGAGACCTGTAAGACATAAGGAAATTGCCTCAGGTTGTTTTAGAAGATTCTTTTCGGGGTTTACAGAAGAAAAAAAAAACTTGAAATCTCTTCAGGGAAAGGCTAGCCTTCTGTTTCAGTATCATACAGTATAAAAATACAACATGAAGTAGCTTAATGTTCAAAAGAAAAACGTAAACGTTGCTGCAGTATTATTCAACTAAAGTTAAGTTTATCTGCTAATAACATATTTTAAATTTAGACGTACAGGTGGCGCAGTGGCTTGGCCGTGAAATAGCAGCAAGAAACGGTTTGCAACAGAGCGAGCTCTGTCTGCTAACACAACATGTTCTTTGTTTGGGAAGATGTTATTCTCCAAAAAGGAATGAAAATCATTTCGATCCTATCAGATTGGTATCTGGGCGGTTGGGATGACAGCAGAACACCAGGCTCTTTGTAGTCTCCTTTGAGACATTCCTAAAACATTTTTATGGGGAACTAGTGTTTTGCTGTCAAGGAGCTGTTAAGTTAGGGGAGTGCTGAGAGGAAAATAATGTTGATATGTTTTTATTGTCTACATGCGTGATAGTTTTATTCAGCGCACGTACAGTTTACAAGCACCACCATGACTCACTTATAATCTGGCTGCAATAATCTCGCTGCTTGAGCTCTCCTATTATTAGAATGAGCAGAAGGGTAATTCTAACCTGCGCCCAGAGTTCAAAGTTTAATCTTCTGTTTCTGCTTCTGTTTGTTTGCAGGAGTATATGTGTCCCAGATGTGAGTCAGGATTCATTGAAGAGCTGCTGGAAGAAAGGAGGTGTGTTCGTAGTGTAAACCGAATGTAAAGACTATAATGGGGCATTATTGTTACGGTTCATCTGATTTGCCTAATTCCTTTTCAACTTAATTTTTTTCTCTGTTTTTTTAGATATTTGTCCATTAGCGCTTTCATTTCTTCAACAGCCCACAGAAACTAACATTCAGACATGAACTTATTTATTTTTTCAGTTTTCTAAGAGTCATCTTTTAACATTTACATATAATTTCAATCTTAAGCACAGGTTAGGTCGCAGTAAGGATCTGTTTAAATTGCATTTTACATGTGAATCAGAAGGTGACAGGCTGAGCTTTAGGAGGTAAATTAGCAGCAAAACCCTTTGGTATAAATGTTTGAAATCATGCAAACGTTAACATAATGTGAAACCATTTGTTTTTTAACATTACAAAACCCATTTGTAACTTTATCAACGACTTGTCTTCCGTTTAGTGCTAACAATGGGTCCATGTCCACCATCTCCAGTGGGCCCCAGAACCAACAACCACTTGAGGTTTGAGGTTTCTAGACTGATTTTTTAATTTTTTTTTTTATGCAAACTTCTCTTCATTCTGCACGTTCGTGACTCTGTTTTGCACACTGTTGTGTAACAAGAGTCAGCATTTCCCAAAAAGAAAAAAAAAATAGAGTCTGTTTCCACCAACATTTGTGCTGATCTTGTATTTGACGTGATGGAAGCTGTCATAGCCTTTTTACTTCTGCTTTTGCAACAGATTTTTATGAATTTTATTTTGACTCACTGGCTTGTTTTGGAAAAATCACCATTTTTAAGCTTTCATATTAATCTTTTTTGACAATATTTATGTAGAAATGTAAAATTATGATCTCACTAAACATGAAATGCTGTATATAAGTAAAACATTTTCTGTGAACTTTTAAGTGATTACAAATCCGACCAAATAATGGAAATGACTTTCTAACATTCTGACAGGATTATATAAGCTTTTAGTAAGTTATAGTATGTAGATAAACACTAAATACATTTTTTAATGCTATTTTCTTGTGTCGTCTGTTTCTCTGCCAGAATGCGGACCCCCATTTATTTACATTCCCCTCAGGCTATGGTCAGTTTTCCCTCAGTGTCTTTGATGACAGCTTTGACTTCGGGGCAGGTCTTGGAACAGCCGACAACCGGGATGCCGAAAACCGGTGGGAAAGGGACACGGCATCACGGCAAAGATACAGCGCCAGGCAGCCCAGAAGTCGGCATGGATCCAGGCGACAAGCAGGAAGGCATGATGGAGTTCCCACTTTAGAGGGGTAAGACATCCAAAGATTTTTTTTTTTTTTTTTTTTTCAACTCTTTCAACTAATTTTCCTACAATTACACATTTTTTTTGTTTTGTAGAATCATTCAGCAGCTAGTGAATGGCATAATCGCACCAACTGCAATGCCAAATATTGGTGTTGGATCCTGGTGAGTGTCTTGCATAGAACTTAAACAACAAAAGTGCTTATTTTATTCTAATGCCTTATCATTTTTAAAGGGGTGTTCTTCACTCAAATCCTATGGACTATGCCTGGGGTGCTAATGGACTTGATGCAATTATAACTCAGGTAAAAAAACAGGACATTTCAACAAATAGAAAAAAAGTTAATTGAATACAAACATTTCGATGTGATTCAAGCAACTCTGCAGTTCAAATGAAACGTGCTAAATTTATTTTTTATCTCCTTTTTTTTTCCCTTAATGTTCAGTTATTAAATCAGTTTGAAAACACAGGACCCCCACCAGCTGATAGGGATAAAATAAAAAATATACCTACAGTACAAATTACAGATGAGCATGTTGGTAAGTAAAAATATAATTATGATCACTGTTTTATTTCTGGATGTCTCTTTTTTTTTCTTGTATCTAGAATGTAAAATGGAAGTCGTGTCACTTCATATCAGCACGTTGAAAGCATCTGAATCTGGCCTAAAAGGTTTTATTTTACAGAAGTGAAAGACTGAAAATAAGTGTTATAAAGAAATAATGTTTCCAGTTAAAACAACCAGGAAAATTGGATTCATTACAATAGTTGAGATTGACAATGAACTAAATAAAATCAAATGTAAAAGACAAGAAAGAAAGCTGCTGCCAACCAATCCGAGATGGCAGGTTGTTTAAAATCTGGTGCACAGTTGACAAAAAGTGACTTCACATAAATCTCAAAGAAAAATAAATGTCTTGAAACGCTCTTTGCCCATTTAGGTAGCAAAATAATTTACACCCCCTAATGTTTTGCATCTTAATTTATTGCAAATCCACTTGTCTTGGTAAGCGGGTTTCTTCAGGTGTCAGCTGAATTCTTCTTTGTTATTGTGCATGTTTGAAACATTAAACACCTGAAAAAAATTCACTGTTGTGTTGATGACACACAGCTATCAGTAAAGGTGTCATAATGCTTCATTTGCTGTTGGTTAAGTAAAGAGTTACAACTACTGGGCAGTTCATATTTGGATGACTGAATGCTATTTTGTAACATATTCTTTCAGCCTCAGCACTGGAATGTCCAGTGTGTAAAGAAGATTACAGTGTTGGTGAAAATGTGAGGCAGCTCCCGTGCAATCACATGTTTCACAATGATTGCATAGTCCCCTGGCTGGAACAGGTATTAGACACGGCACTGCGTTCAGTTTTCTTTTGTGCTTATAGTAAATAACTATCGGTTGCCGTTTCAAACCAGGGGTGGAGCGGCGATGGGTAAACCTCAGCAATGACACTGAAACAACTCTGTTTGTTTTTCTCCAGCATGACACTTGCCCAGTATGCAGGAAAAGCTTGAGTGGACAAAACACAGCAACCAACCCTCCAGAACTATCAGGGATGAACTTTACCTCGTCCTCCTCCTCCTCCTCCTCCTCCTCCTCCTCGTCCTCCTCCTCATCCTCCTCATCCTCTACCCCTCAGTCCTCAGGTTCGAACAGCAATGAGAACTCCACTGAGAACTCGTAGGGAGGGCCGTTGGTTCCCGTCACGTCACAAGCTGTATGTAGCTCCTAGGCTGCCGCACTTCAGAGCAGCGGCCTTCGACCCCTCCCTGCAGTAGGGCAGAGGCCCGAGTGTCTCGCCAGGATCACTCGGGAACGATTCAGGGGTAAACGATGCTTGTGTTTAAGGGTTTCTGCCCGTCGTGTCCCCCCCCACACACCCACCCATCCACCCACCTTCATCAGGAATCTGAACAATGGAAGGGCGGAAGCGGAAAGACGTGGAAACTTCAAACAGCTCAGCTCGATTGAAGCACTTCATACAAGCAGAGAAAATAACGGAGTCCAAAGGTAGAAGACTACGAACACCAAGACAATTGCTATTCTTCTTCATCTTTTTTTTTTTTTTTCCTCTAGGCTTGTATGACTTAAGATGACCCACTTTTACCAAAAGGAAGTGAGGTCGAGTTATTCTTTTTTTAATAAGCAGCATTCATATCTTAGAGTGACTAAGTGCACTACAGTGCACTGCTAATGTGTGCACTAATATTTTTAATAAGTTTGGGTAAAATTACTTCTTTTGTCTTCAATGAAATGTTTTTAATAGTTTATATATTTATTAATGTTTTTTTTTGAGGATCCTCTTGCTGATTTTAAGATTACCTGACATACCTCAGGTACCATTGTTTGCACTTGGAATTATCAGTTTAATTGCAGTAAATCTTTGAATAAATCTGGTAATCACTTCTGAATTACACGCCTAAGGATTTCTGGGAAATACATCTGCAAGCCAAAAAAAAAAAGGCATTACGGTTTTACATTTATTTTGTAAAGATGCCAGTCCAATAAAAATAAAAACTTTCACACTGATTATGTACCAGAAAACAAGTTGCAAAGGGAATAAAATAATTGGTGTGTATGCCACACTCACTTAATACATGTCACTCTCAGTATGTTTGCTCTTTAAATGCTGAACCACACACAAAAACTATTGTTTTAATTGTATGTCATTGACTGTAGAATTTAAAAAAAAAACAGATTTGTCACTTTTTCCTGTTCAAAAAAGGGAATTACGTTCATTTTAATAATGAAAACAGCTGTTCTTGCTTGTATCCTGCAGTCTAATTTATTTGTTCCTTTCTTGGTGCCTTGAGCTCTTGGAACAATCAGGGAACAATAACGTCCTATAAGCAAACACTTTTGGACTTGTTTTCAATGCATAATACGGCTTTGAGATAATTTTGTACTTTCAAAGTGATGCCTGGTCCGAAGGCATGTGAACAGTAAACAGAAACAGGGTGAAACCCTTTACTCCTGCGCTTGCCTGATAAGTATCATCAATAAGCCAAGTACAATTTGCTTCCTCCTATTGTGCAGCCATGTGTGTGTGTTTTCTCTGTATTGTACCTCTTTCCCCCTGAGGTTTTAGGTTCTAAGGCTTTATTTTGAAGGGATTGTTGTTGGGGACAGGACATCAGTGGATGCATACAAATGAGTGGGTTTAACTTACGACTTTAGAGCTGACTTTACAATGTGAAATTGTTCATTCACACTGAGTTATTTTTCCTCACAATGTGATTAATATTGTGCCATTTAACTATGTACCATGAAAGGCTTATTTAAGGTTTGGTTACTGCGAGTTCATGATGCAATACAGACAAATCTAATTACCCCCAGCAATAATTTGTGACAATATTTTACACAGCTGGTCATACTTTTACCTGCAAACTAAATAGGATGATTCCATACTAAGGATTTTTGTTGAACAGGGTTGAATTCTAACTAATGAAGACTTCCCTTATGTCATGTGGAGTGCTTTGCAAGAAGTCTGTTTTGTATGAGTTTTCACTTTTTCTCCTGGAAGATTGTTTCTGACATATACACTTGCATCAAGATGCCTAAAATTAAAAAAAAGTTGTATATCTTTAAATTGGATGCTGTCTTAGTGGTTTGGCATTCATTAATTTAGTGTATCATACTATTCTTTAACGTCCTAGGACATCCACATGTGTATGCCACATTTTGTTTAGCATCCCTTGATTGAAATCAGGTCCCAATCAGCCCAATTGGCAAAGAAAAAAAAATTAAAATGCAAGAGTTTGGGTCTTAGCATGTGTGAGTCACATGTGAAAAATAAATAAATCCAAATCTTTTTTCCAGATTGAGCATAGTTTTATTTATACCCAGTTTTCTAGGAGTTATATTTAACCGACAAGGGTCTTTTTGTGTTATTAGCACAAATATTTCTCTTTAGGCAAACTTCAGTCTGGATGAAAAGTATTATTGTTTCACTTTGGAGCCTATTAAAAATTCAGTATATTGATAAGTAAAAAAAATGTTTTTAATCATTCTAAACAGTCACTAAAATTGCTACCCAAGAATATTTAAATTTAAATTTAAAGTGTCGAAATTATAATGATTTTACAGAGTTATTGGTTATTAAAGAAAAAACAACTTCCTGTGACGTAGCCCCGCCCCTAGATGATACGTCACGTGTACGTGCCGTTAAGGGCGTGTGCGTAAAGTACAAGGACGAGCAGTCGCCACTTCAGTGTCGTTGTGGAGCGGACTGACGGACGGAGCCCCTGCCACGGAAGGTTGTGAAGGATAAAAAATCAATTTAAGACCATCTCAGGGGGTGCTACCTCGGTAAACCGAGCAGTCATGAAGTTGCTGTGGGCTTTAGCGGCCCTGCTGTTGAGCTCTTGGAGAGCCGACGCGACCACAGGTAAGAACGCGTGTCAGCCATGTTGGATGAAGATGTTGACTTTGCCCCGACAACGCACATTTTGTTTGTCCTTTAGCAGTCCTCAGCGTCGAGGACATCTATTTAGAGCTGTGATTAAAAATATATTTATAACCTTTTGGACTTTTTACAGTTTGGAAGAATGACATTGTGTAATGTCATTGAGGCCACGCCGCCTTTTTCTTGCTAGCGAAACATTTGAGCTAATTTGTTTTGCCGAAATCAATCTTTGGACTAAAAGCGTTTCGTGACTCACATGAACAGACTTGATCATGAGGGAAATGATTAATTTCGAAGCATTTTCCAGTCTCGTTTGACATGAACTAAACGTGTTGCCTTTCTCGTCTTATTAATTAAGCACGATTAATTGTTTATATGTCGCGCATTCGAGCTTTATGATAATTTACACGGTGTTTAAATAGTAGCTTTCTTGTAGCTGAGGTGAAATTAACTCCCTGTTGCGTAATGAAGAAAATTACTAAACCGGATTGAAATCGTTTTAGGTGTGGGAAGATCTTCGTCATCTAGCGTTTTTTTTATTTATTGTCTTCGAATCTTTTTTATCCTACACGAAATGCCCAAATGCTTTAACCTGGAGCTGAATTTAGAATTTATTGCCATTATTACATAACATTATTACCCACATTTTGTCCCATATTGAATAATAGCGCCATGAATGTAGAGAACAACTCTCTCTTTTGCATTCAGATTTGGTTAGCCCCAATGAAATTGAATAAAATGGAGGACTAGATGGTTTTTTTTTCCTGAGGTTGACTTATTTTGACATTTACAGTAATAGTGGCTTATTTGCCTCATTTGATCACATTAATTTTAGGTGTCCTAAAATCTCACCAACCACAAATGACCCTTAAACTCTTTAAATCTTGGTCAGGTGACTGTAAATTGTTGCCTGTCCTGGTCTAAAATCTTCAACTTAATTATTAATCCATATTCACAAGTTCCATCTTGAGCTCAGCCTGTAACTGGCAGTCACAATATTTAGAGGTCCAACCCCCCAGAACATTTAATTTTGCTTTAATAACAAACAGCAGTACTGTTTGTTTTTCTGCTCCTACACTTGAACAAAATGGCTACACATAGCCCTCATGTCCTAATTGCCTCCTGCTTTAGGTGAAAACAACAAGAGAGAAGTTGGGTGTGAAATTAGATTTCCCTGGAGTTTCAACTACTTCTCAATGGAGGTTAACATTAAACCAATTTTGGTTTGTAACAAACAGCCAAAATTGTGACGTTTTTCCTAAACTAATGTTGCCTGTTCACCTGGGTTAATAAAGAGCCTAGTTCTAATCGTTGGCCTTTTTTTTATTTTGAGTTATTCATGCTCATCAGTCTCATGTATAATTATTTCTGTATGATAATAGCCTGCACATCAGACAGGATCGTTTGACGCTCCGATCACCTAACTGTGTGGGATAAAATGTGTCGGTCTACCACAGCTGAACGATTACAGTGCCTCGCGTTCTTTATTTATTTTCTCCATATTAGGGCAGCACTGATTGATCGAATTTGGCTTGTTTTTCTGTCCTCTATCATCACATCATGTTCAACGCCCATCTTCGTACATCACTAGTGTAAAAGTTCCCAAAGGGTTTAAAAGGGATGCTGGTTTTTTTTTCTGTTGTACACAAATGTTCAACTTTTAATTGTGAAGGAATAGCTTAAGCATTATTAAACGTGACATGATCAGAGACATGACTGCTTTACCGCCACTTATCTTTATTGTAAAAGGAAAAAAATAAATGCACCAACCGTTTTTTGTTTTGTGTGAATATACTTTATTTGAAATTTTAACCTGACTTGTGACCTTTGAGAAGCCGTTTGCTTAAAACGTAAATGCTTGCTTGTTCATTATTAACCAACCTAGTTGACTGAAAGCAGAAGTCTGACTTGTTTCAGATGCAAATCTCTCCACGTGCCTGTTTAACAAGTATTTATTTTAAACTGTAAGGTAACCTTTTGTAGCTTGGGACCTCCACAGTTGCATTGTTTCTGCTGCCTCTGACCTCTATTTTAAATGTCAAATTCTGACTTGGGACATTTGAGCTTTGACAGAACTTCAGGCACAAGTCTAACATTCAGGTTGTAGAGCAGAAGGTTATAGGTAGTAAATTACATGTCTTCAAACTTGGGATAAGACCTAAGCTATATTTGAAGGGTCATACAACATGGGCCATGAAGGTGACCTTTTAGTTCCGGTAGGGGAGCGATTCTAAGTGGGGAAAAGTGCATGCTATGCACAGACTAAAGTTCTTGTTGACAACTAGTACTCCTTCTTTTGTGTGTTCTGCTGTTTAGATAAGTTCATGCAGGTGATGAGTTTATTTCTGAGTAAGAATTAAAAGATTTGTCTGGTCTGTGTTACCAAAAGCCCGTTCTGCTGCTGGACAAACGTGCTTGTTGTGCTCTGGACCGGCCGAACTCTTCCACCCTGTCGGAGTACACGAAGGCTATTTGAGAGTGGTTGTATCTCAGATCAGCCAGTTCTTCAGAAGAGGTTATGATGTGCTTGTCATTCTTCTAATCTGAGCAGATTGAGGAGTTGCTGACGACTTTTAAAATGAAGACAGACTTTAGGTTCTCCGACAGTGTTCAATACATTTCTGACTTTCGCATAATACTTAGCTGATGGGATCAAACATGTTTTCATGTAACTTCTTCAGTGAAACTGCTTCCATTAAATCAGCAGCACAATGGTCTAAAAATATCTACTGTTAACCTAGATTAATTGTGACTGTTGGGCAATTCTGGCACAACAATCAAAGATCTAAATTTGTACATTTTCACTCTTTTGTTTTTAAAAACATTTTGAATGCATTTCCATCTTTGTAATTTGCTTTTGTGTTTACATTGCTTGTTTGTTCATTCATTCTGCGTTGTCTTTAATTTATTAAAATGCTTGTTATTGTTGCTGTCTGTTCTGCTTTTTTTGGGGGGTGGGGTGACCAAGCTTTTTTTTTTTTTTTTTTTGTCAACAGTTCCTTGGTGTATTCTTGCGCAATTGCTCACTCAATCTGTCCCAGTAATCCGTCGTGCCACTAAAAGTGGAAGCTCTCGCTTGGCACAAACACATCTATTGTGGCTCTTAATCCCTTAATTATATTAAGAGCTAAAGATTCTGACAATAACCAAGGTTCAGCTAAGAAGAATACTTTCACTGATTCGGTGAATGAAATTCTAGAGGAGGTTTAGGTGGTGGTGGTTTCGAGCCATAAGATTTTTGGCAATGCCCTGCATAAATGTATTTAAGGATATGGTCACAGTTCCTATAGTGGTTCGAGTATTTCTACTCCACCAACGACAAACTACAAATTCTACATGAGTTGAAAACTTAAAGGAGAAAAATCCATACCTTCCTAATTAACTTTCCTTCAAAATAAAATTTATTCAACTGTAGATTGGTGTAAACTTAATTCTATATGATTTAATTACATTTTCATGATGGACTAATAAAATTTAAAACCTTGACAAATTTGAACAATTATTCAGGATGATGTATGAAAGGAACTTGCTTGTAGAGCTGAATATGGCAGAATGTATTTTTTGTCAATTGTGCCGTTTTTCTCATTTGTTTAAAGCAAAAATCTAAATTACAAATTCAATTAATTGTAGATTAATTATTCTGGGGATAATCGGTCATTCAGACAAGATCGCAGCTATCTGTTTTCATCCTTTTAAAGGAATTCTACTTTGATCAAAAATGTGGACTGGCAAATCAGCTTTGGTTATTCCCACCCGTCTCTGTAGCATTTCCTGTTAAACACAATAGGTCAGAGTTTTAAGATTTTCAAAATGATCCAGTGAAACAAAAATGTAAACTCTGATCTATCTTTTTGTGCTTGCTGTCATTATTTGTTTTTAACTTTTTGTCTTTCTCTTTTCTGTATGCTTGTCCTTTCTTTTTTTTTTTTTTTCTTTAATTCTCCATTGCATTTTTATCACCAATTCATGCAATCACTTGGTTTCTTAAATTAATTTTTTGAAATCTGTTTGCTGGGCGGATTAATTGTGCCCAGCGGGTTTTATTAAGTCTCCCCTCTCTCAGATGAAGTTGATCAATGACAGTGCCGAGTTGCACTGTGAGGTGATAGGGAACCCCATCCCTGAAGTGCAGTGGTGGTTTATAGAGGGCGAAGAGCCCAATGAAACTTTCACCCAGCTGTTTGATGGGGCACGAAACGACTCTGTTAGAATAAATGCCACATACATAGCACACGCTACCAGCACCATTCGCCTCACCAGCCTCAGCCTTGACGACACAGGCACGTACGAGTGCCGCGCATCAAACGACCCTGAGCGCAATGATCTGAGGAAGACGCCCAAAATCAAGTGGATCCGCTCACAAGCAAACATTATTGTGATTGAAAGTGAGTGGCAGAAAAAAAAAAATATGAGGAGACTCCAGTCAAAAGTAGCTGACTGTTGCCTCATTAGCGAAGTCCTGGACATTTAGCTCCCGGTTTCCCGGTCCAGTTCCCTCTTCCATCCCGCTCCATCTAGTACACACTCCCCCCTATCTTTTCCTGAAAATCTCCGAGGTCATTCTGTAGTAGAACATAAACCTGGTTGTGAAGCATAGCCTGGCTGCTCCCTAATCCTGTATCACCTGATTCAAAGTATGTGTTTAATCTGATGCCTTTTTTTTTTCCCCCTCCGCTCATTTAAGTACCATTATGATGGATTTTCTTGCATATAATACTGGTCAGAAAGCTGGAAATTTGCAAATGGCTACTGTGGGAATGCCATTAAAACACAATTTAAAAAAAAAACAAAAAAAATGCTTATTTAGAAGTAAAACAAAAAGGGGTGTCAGATTACTATATTGGCATTGCTGCTTGATAGACTTTACATTGTCCTTTAATTGATACTAACATTGTGAAAACCCCTTGTAGTCATTCCTGTGGTACTGAACTATAGGCACAGAAGATGGCAACTAATTACTAAACATGGTCTGCCATGGGGCATCTTTCTGCCTTGTGGTCCAGTATTATTTGTTTTTTTACACAGAATTATTTGCATAAATGTGACTGGCAGTGTAAACTGCCCCAGCTGTTGTTGCTTCTGCATGCATTTATCAAAGAACCTGTAGTTTTACTGTGCGTATTGCCCTCTTCCTTTCATTCCACTGTTGATGGAACAGAGATCCCTCATTTGGGGAGCTCTTTTTCACCTTTTTCTTTGTACACGTACAGAACACTATTCTCAAAATAAGTGTAAAATGTGAAGAACTTGGTTGGTGTTAAGGCTTCCAGCCAATCGGCACTCAACAATTGTCTCAAGCTGAATATCATAACTCCAAAACAAAGATCTTGGAGTAACAGAAGCACAAGAGGTGTCACGATTCACCTTTTGTGCATACATAAATTTTCTTTGACTTATCGTCGTGAGCAAAGTGTTTTTACTTGAGACAAAACATGGATTTGATGTTCCAGCATGTAAAGACGAATGTTGAGTGTTTAAATTTGAATGTAATATTAATAGCTACTGACATTTAGCCTGGAGCTGTTTTTTTTTTTTTTTAAATGAAGCTAAATAACTTTTTTCATTTTATCTTAAGGCCCAACAATCATTACTGAACCTACTGAGGTCAGCAACCAGACATCAAGTATTCTCAGCTGCAACTTGACTGACTCTAGCCTTCCCATCAAGGGCTCCTACTGGACACACAATGGAAAACACATTGAGGAATCTGAGTCTGATGCTTCCAGTCCTTATACGATTTACCGGTAAGAAATTGATTCATTAAAGAGGAAATCGTCTCATATGTGACATGAACTGTTGTGTGTGTGGACACGCATTGTATTTGTATTTATTCCGAGTAACATTTTATTTAAAAAAAAAAAAAGTTACTGTTGTTTTCACACTTTCATCCCACATTTTACTTCCTCGATTCCTTCCCCCCAGCCTGTCTCCATCAGCAGCTAAGTTGTGGATGCCATTCGCTGCTCTTGATTAGCAGGGAGATGGGACTGTGCAGCTTCGCTAGCAGTCTTGGCAGCAGAGATCAGAGCCCTTTTGCAATTCGCTCTCTTTGCCCGACCTCAACTCCCCATTAGAGAGGGACGGCGGCACTGTACAGGACAGTAGCACCGAACAAAAGTGGGATTGTAATTAAACGGGCAAAACGAAACTGTTTATGCAGACAAGCAGCTTTGGTTTTACCCCGCAGCCCTTGAGCAGAAACTGTGCCCTGTTATGGATTTTCTACTTAGCTAAGTGGAAAAACTAATCACCATCATGAAAGTAGCTTCAGCGTTGGCCACTAGTCAGTTTGTTACATAGTAGCTGCTTTAGTCTTAAAGAGGAAATGTTTGTTCCTAACCAGAAGTGGCACATTGAGTTCTTGAATTATTTCTGTTCTTTGCAGTTTGGACAAGATCACCTATCATTCTGGTGGACTGTATGAATGTGTTTTTAAGACTGAGCCACCAGTGAAGGAAACAATAGAGGTTAAAAGTAAGTTGACTGAAATTAAAAGCGTATCTTTATTTAGCATTTATTTAACTTGATAACGTCTAAATTTTATGGAAACCCTTTTTGTGTAGCACTTCCCCATGTTGGCGCTTACAAGCACTCCGAGCATGGCAATGAGATGGACAAAGGTGTGCTGACCTGCGTGGCTCATGGTCATCCCCTCCCCACTGACTGGGTCTGGTTTAAAGAGGAGGACGGCACTCACAAGGTTTGAAAGCAAAAAATAAAGTTATAGTTCAAAATATTTTATGCACTTAAGTAATATGCCAATCTAGGTAAGTTAATTTCTCTTGAACGCTCATCTTTTGTTTCTGACTTGGTAAATACTCTGCAGGGTATTTTCAACGGCACAGGTGACCGATATGAGATCAAGAGCACCCCTAACAAAACCATACTGTCCATCAACGACCTGAGCATTGAGAAGGATATTGGAAACTACATCTGCACTGGAACCAACGAACTCGGCGCCAGCAGTGACAAGATCTACCTGCGCGTCCGCAGTCGCTTGGCCGCTCTCTGGCCCTTCCTGGGCATCGTGGCTGAGGTCATCATCCTCGTGACCATCATCTTCATCTACGAGAAGAGGAGAAAGCCCGACGAGGTCATTGATGGTATGCATTCAGTGTCTTCTACATCAATTTTGCCTATTTTTTTTTCAAAATAAAATTAACTCTGGGTAGACGGTAGAAAACTGTAAATCTCCCCAAAGAGCAACATCTCCTATCAGACCATCATTCGGTACCAAGTTTGAAACAGTTATGGCAAAGAGTTTCCTTTTACAGGGAGATGACGTGTAGAAATTAAAACTGGTGTTGTCTTTTTGGTTTTGGCATTGTATACATTTATTTTGAAAAGTAGCTCATGAGTTGGCTTCCACTGCTGTGTAAACAATAAGACCTATATATATTTTTACTTTTTTTTTTTTTATTTACATTTATGACTTCTCTGTTCGCTGCTGATTTTGCATTTTGGTAAGTGAACAAAAACTGCATGTCGGACTGAAGTGGTTGAGCTGAGATGATGACCGCCTGGAAAAGCTATGGGAGTCTGAATGAACCGCTTTCATAGTAACCACTTCTAAGAGGAATGTGCTCAAAGATTTGGTCACTCTTTCACTGGCGCTGAATGTTACAATACAAAGAACGCTTCAAATATTCACTTTCACGTTCTGGCGCTTCAAATCATTGTGTTTTGAGCCAATGAAAGAGTCGGATGAGGCACGTAAGTTAGTGTCATGGTTTAACATTGGGTAGGTTGAAAGTGGAGGGTTTTAGCGACGTGTCTGCATGCTTTCTGCATCTTGTACTTAATGCATGACAAATGTTAGGCAACTCCCTTAGGGTCAATATTCCATTTGTCTCATTCATCACTTGGCCTCAAAGGAACCTTACTTTTTGCCTTGTGAAAACATGCTCTTGCTCAGGTGTGAATACTGCCACTATACATGGTCAGGATGTCTGTCAGCTCTGCCAGTTTAACGATGTTTATTGTTAATCCGGTCGTTGCAGTGTTTCTTTGTCTTTTGCTTGTATTGCATGAGCCTTTGTGATGCTTAAGGTTGACGTTGGACGGTGTATTAAAACCTTAACGAGTAGCACTTTTTAAGCGTTGGAGCAAAGCAACAAAACTATCAAAGTAACGGTTGGCAACATTTCATTTTCATGAGAAGAAATGATTGGGTTTGGATTCTTGAATAAAGGTATTTTTGTAAGAGTTTGTCAGTAAAGCACCAGGTGGGCATGTCTATTCATTTGTAGTTTGATCATAATCTCATTGTGATCATGTTAGAGGTTGAACATTTGCTCCCATCAGTCTGTTGGGAAGAACGTAGGCATGCTTTTCTCTCCCCAGTCACATGTAATCTGTGATTAACTCCCTTCTTTTTCTTACAGACGATGACTCAGGATCTGCTCCTCTGTAAGTATGGTCTCTGCAGCTTTTTGTGCGTCTCCTGTCATTTAGCCCAGTGTTGCAGCCACTCCCGTTCTGTCTTTCAGGAAGAGCAATTCTACCACCAACCACAAGGACAAGAATGTGAGGCAAAGGAATTCAAACTAAAAGCTGAAGGTGTGTGAAACACATTTTGTATCACTGTTATTAGACAGACTGAAAACAATGTCCAAACATTAATCGGTTTCAAAACAAATACCCTAATTTTCACATGGTACAAGGAGGGAGATGATTAACACAAATATGGATTTAATGAGATTTTGTATTGTTGTGGTATAATCTAGAGCATAAATGGTAAATAAATGCATATGAATGAACATGTTTGTTATGCATTATTTTTTGTTTAAAATAGATTTGTCTCATAAAAATCATGAACATGTATGACTACTACATTAAGCTATTTGTATAATAAATACTAAGTGTGAGGAAAATATGATGACTACATATTGAGGTCAGATTAAATTAAGTTTCTACCTCTTCCTACTCGTTTTTGAACAGATAAAACAGTGGCAAGTCCCTTTTTTCTCTTCTTCACTGCTTTCAGTGTAGGTAGAAATTAAGTAAGGTTAAATGTTGTCACTGTGGGCTGATTTGTATTGTCAGTATCAACCTGTGTTTTTAAGCTTTTAAATGAGAAATTCTGTTTCTAATGGTATATTCTCATTCTTTTTTTATTCCTAGATGGACATTCAGTTGGCACTCCAAGATTCAGCTGTCACGTGGCTCAATATTACTGCGCACCCTGCGATTGGAAGTTCCCTTTTTTTTTTTTTTTTTCTTTTGTTGTCGGGTGTTAATGCTTAAGGAAAAATTCGATTTCCCCTAGTTTTCTTTTTAATGCTATATTCTTTACAACGTACAGCCAGGATCATGGTGTGTGGGGTGAAAATAATTCTGTTTTGAGACCTTGGGGGCAAATATTGCATGAGTTTAAATGATGTTCTAGCCAAAAGTGTGTGTTGCTGTAAAATCATTAGACTGGTTAACTGAAGAATGCTTAGTCTGTGATCTTCTGTTTTCGCTGACGCTCCCTGCACTGACCTCCATAGTTGTCACTCGTCGCTTTTTTTAATCTCGTGGGATGGCCTCTTTGTAAAGCAGCACAAAGTTCGTTTCCAGGCGGTGGAATGCTTTTGATGTCGATACGACACTGTCATACTGGGACAGAAGAGTGCAGTGAAATTTAGATCTACTAGGCAATCTGAATTCCAGTGCACTTTGCCTTAAACGCCATTTCTCATCTCTTTTTTTTTTTTTTTTTTGCTTGTTTTTGTTTATTAACAAAGTGAAAGATTAAGAATTGACTCTAAATTTAATGTAGAAAGTGCTAAGAATCGATGTCTAGGTTTTCATGTTGTAATAGTTTTTAGTTGGAACGTTTTTGGTTTTAACCATGCAGTTTTAACTTTCCTATATACATTAACTTTTTTGTTGTTGTTTTTATGGAGTTTACATTTCACAGTTTAAGTAAATTCCTTAGGACCAAGTGCAAAAGATGCAACTATTGCGTCTGTGGATACAACTCTAATCATTTGTACGGCTAAAACTGCCAGAATAAAGACATTCATTGGATTTATTTATTTTTTTTTTTTTTAAACTACCAATGGTGATCTGAACCACTTGTGTCCAGTTGTTAAACAGCTGTCCGTTTCACTCACTGTGTAGATAATTCAAAAGCCATATATTCTATTTAACCTGAGTAGTGTTGTGATTGAATGTTAAAACTTTAGAGTTGCAGAAATTTAAAGACCTGGCCAGAATTGTGCAAAAACGGTTGTACCTCCTATAAACATGGAATACCATCTCATGTACACCTTGCACAAACTGAAATAAAGGTATATAAACTAAAATGGTTGTGCTCCTTACTTGGTTAAAATGCATTTTAGTGAAAGATGGAAGCCTTTTGGAAACTTTCTTACAGGAGCAAAGGTGTTTTCACTGAGCAGGCAGATTGTTGTAAAGGCAGTGTAATTAAGACTATCTTTTTAGAAATTAAAACCATTTAAAAACCTTTTACCTTTTTGGTTAAATATATATTTTGAAAGCAGTATTGTTGGTGAATAAGTGGTAAGATAATGTATTTTGCTCTAGTGGTATTTAGAAATTCTGATCCTTGTGGGGTTCTCCCACACCTGATCCAACTGATTGAATGATGGTAATTAGCTCTCAGTTAAACACAGGTGTGCTGAAGCAGGGAGACACTGACTTCTGCCTCGGCTTTAAAGGAATAGTCTGATATTTGCAGCAATATTTTGTCAAATAATTGTTCAGTAGTTCATACACCAGTCAGAGTATGAAGAGGTAAGAACATCCCTTTTAAAAGCAGAACTGGTTTTGTTGGTGTAATTCAGGGGGTTGCAGCCTTTTATCTCTTAAGCCAATTTTACTGTCTTTCCTACTGAAAGTTTATACACAAAATGTCAGACCCCCTGATGAAATGAAAAACTACAGTTTGTTGCATTTTTTTTAAGTGTTAAAAAATTATACTTGTACAAAAGAAAATTACACTATGCAGACCTTTTTAAGTCTATATTTATACATAAAGGAAAATAAGTAGCCTGTTTAGAAAGAAATAAAACTAGATTTGCAGTACAAGAAAGAATGAACATGAAGATCCATTAAAAAAAATAGAACAACCCATATTTACTTAAACTACTTGGGTTCCTGTCTTCCTTTAGAGACATGCCTTTACTTTTATTTTGCACATTATGAGAAGAAACTAGCTGTATATTTCTGCAAGGCCACATGATGCCTAAAAAAACAAATGTGTTTTGAGCAGAAATAGGGATGTTTTAAAACGAACCTTGCATATATTTACACACACTTTTGACCAGTTTCATCAAAACAATCTGTCCAATGTGAATTGTAAAGTTTCCGTTATTTTTATGACTGGGAGATGGAAACTTGCATCAGTGACCGCACGAGGCGCACACACAGCTGAGGTGTGTAAAGCATGTGAATTGGCTGAGGAGCACTTCCATTCTCACTGAGAGAGAAAATGTGTCAGATAAGAACATTAATTCATGATTCCTATAGTTGACATGGTGTAGATGATGACACTTGGTCATAAACAGCTGCGTAAAGTTACACGTAATCGTGGATCAATGGCAGCTTTGGCTCTGCTGGAGGACATTCCTAATGGGAGAACTCAAAGGGTGTGTGTTTTCAGGAATCCCACAGCCCTGCTGGCATACAATGGTGCCTGGCCTATTATCTGACTCAGTGTCCAGGGCCATTTTTTTTTTTAACTCTGAGCTGAACTGACCCCGGGGTCACATAGGGGAAACTAAGAGGAACCGTGCACTGCCTCCACGCTGGGACACCAGATCCTTTCAGAGGGAGCTGGCTGACAGGCCCGGTATTTCACAACTGCATGAAGTTGGAAATGACTCAGGCTCAGACCTGTGCCCCTGCTTCACTCCATTCATTTACAATAACAGTGTGTAACACATGTCCAGAAAGTGGTGTCTAACATTATTGGATAAAAGTGGATAGGTATCCTTTTCTTTACTCCCACCTTAATGTCTGAGCATTTAAAGTTTTTGTTCCTACCAACTTTCAGCATGAAAGCTGCGCACTCTTTGATATGTGAGGCCCCGTGTTAGTCTTCAAATTGTGCAATATCCCCGTTTTTCCACTAGATAGAGCCATTTGACCAGAACAGTCTCATTACCTGGGGACAAGAGCAGCTTCAGAGCAGCAACAGGCTGACGTTATTGCGTCCTTAGTACAGTTTACAAAGCTTGGTTAATAATAGTTACTGGTTACTTGACCACGATGTATCTGTTAACAAGTAGTTGTCAAAGGTTTTTGTTTACAATAACGCTGGATAGCAAAATGAGCTCAACTTCAACTGTGACCTTTCTTCGTCACATTTGTCCTGTTTTGGACTTTTCCATCAGGTGAGTTAATTGCTGTTTTAAAGCAGGACGCATTAGTGTAATTCATAATTTCTTATAGAACACCCCCTCCCCTCCTCCATTCCCACTCGCTGTGTCATCTAGGGTGTGGTTGGTTACTTGACTTGTGTTCTGCGTAGTCATTTTCTTCTTAATATAAGCTACCTGGAGGTGGTTGGAGCCCAGGGGTAATGCTGTCATCTCCTTGTTTTAAACGCACAATAACAACAGCCGCTTTGCAGCCATGGCAACGGCGCGCTGTAGCACCTGAAGTGATGAGAAGGGAAAGTAAAGGGCTGTTCCTGCTCTGAACTCGCCACGGTCAAAGGTACGATGGATGAGGCTGAGGACGGCGAGGAGGAGCTCAAATTCCTGCAGCCTCCTCCAGCAGCCAGTTTGACTGGATGCGAGGACCCTTACAGTGGTGGTGATGATGATGATGGGAGCGGCAGGGGGATCAGGATGAAGGGGGTTTTTACGCTCAGAGGCGGGGCCGCGTCCGCTGCGCGCAAAAACTCTAACAACAACGAGCTCTGGCTCTTTCCAAGCGAGGGCTCCGCACCTCTGTGGAGCCAGAGGGATGCAGCAGAGTCAGACCGCCGGACCAGAGGGGACACCGTTTCAGAGGGGCCCGCCAGAATGATCTGCAACAAGAACGGAGACTGCAGGAGAGATCCGACCAGTTCGGGGAGCCTGTCTTCTCTCATCTCAAGGCAGGAGAAGCAGGCAGATGGAGCCGTGGCGAGTGAAGACGGGAGGGGGCCGGCTGCGAGCGGGGAAGCCTCAGTCCTCTCGGCGGGGTCCCTGACTCAGGGGCCCGGGTGCGAAGTGAAGACCACCGCAGCCATGGAGAAAAAGGACTCTAGAGTTTCTTTCTCCAACCCCCCAGCTGGTAAAGGACAGCTCTCAGGTCCGCAGTCGAGAAATTCTGTCACTTTCAGCAAAGCGGAGGACGGCTCTCAGATAGTTCCGGACGATGGAGACTCCAGGGGGAATCAGACATACATGCAGCGGCAGTTCAGCTCCATGCTTCAGCCAGGAGTTAACAAGTTCTCCCTGCGCATGTTCGGCAGCCAGAAGGCTGTGGAGAAGGAGCAGGAGCGCGTAAAGTCAGCAGGGAACTGGATCATCCACCCATACAGCGACTTCAGGTACGGGACAGTCCGGGACGCGTTCATGAACAGACATACTGTTAAACTCAGTTTCTGTCTGAACAAAAAAAAAAAAACAGTTTCAAACTGCTCTAACAATTGTTGTACGTCTAACTCAAGCTGAATACACACAATGTAAATTTCAGAGAATATTGACAAGTCCAGAATTTTGTTTTCAGGCCAAAAACGTCAAAAAAAGTCACTTTCAGCACCAGGGACAGCTCCCCCAATTACCCACGGATTAAACCCAATAATCTCTTTTTTCTTTGGGCTTCTTTTTTTTTTAAATTAGTCAAATGCCATCAGAATATTCTTCTATTAGAAGATTACAGCAAATTTATTGTTTCAAGTAAAAGATGGAGCCAAACCTCCAAACCTTACCCTGACATCAATTTGATCACTCATTTAAATTTTATATTTTTTTTGTAAATTTTATTGACGTGCTATTTTATGATATTTGTGATGGTGGGCGTGTGCTTTTTCCTGCATCATAGGGAGTTGTGCTCTAAATGCTGTTGTATACTTTACTTACAATAACTATAATTGTATTAAAATGAATCTATAAATAACAGGATTTCATCAACTCTTAGCATCTCACTTTAGTCTCCTTCACCTCTAAACTGATCAGACAGCAATTTGTCTCAAAGCTCATTGAACATCATCATAATATTAATAAAGCTGTAAGCTGACCAATAACAACTGACAGTGTTGTAAAATGTTGAATGCTATTTTATTGTTATAAAGGTCTCTTTTATTATCTACAACCCTGAAATACAGTAAGTTTTATATCCTACTAAATAAGAAAGAGCAGAAAAAAATCTATAAAAGAGGGCTCCGTTTGTTGTGTTACTATTAGTCAGCATGATATTCCAGAGCACATAAGCATTGATTAGTTATTACTTATTATTTGATCATTTATAACAAGGAGTTACTCTCCTGATGTAGCACCTACATCTTTGTCCTGATTGGCTTTTTAATATAATTGTTCATTTGAGTGAAGAAACTGTTAAAACTAATGAATTTTACACATATTGATGTAAAATTTGGAGCAGTAGTAGCTGAGACTGACCCCCAACACATACTTAGAAACAAATTGTGCACTTTTTTTAAGGTTTGGCAGAGTCAACTCTGTCTGTCTGTTAGCAAATCATCTCATGAACAGAGCAGATTTTAATTAAATTTTCAGAATGTAATCATTGCATGTACATGTACAATTATTAATTTTTGGAGTCAGTCGATGTAAGATGGCTGCCACAGCTAATTAACATTAGCCAGCACAAGAATGGCTGTACTTTGTTGAGGTTGTAGTTGAGAGTCATTCACAGCACAAACATTGAGCATAACATATCTTAATATTGCATGAGATTTTGCATAACGGACACATCTTTATAACTTCTTAACATTTAATCAGAAAGTGTGGCCCTGGTTTCATTTCAGACAGATGATGCAGTTTTTGTAGTCAGGGTTGGGTCTGATTTCTATGCATGTGTCACCCTTGAAAGTGGATCTCTTCACAGAGATTCACAGAAAGCTATAAATACTGCCAGAGCAACATCAGCATCTTTGTTAGCATTTGATATCAGCTGCAAAAGGCTCCACTCTTAATGTCCCGACATCGGAATTACAGATTTCAGACATGATAATTCAGCTCAAACGCAGAGGCTTAAATTTCATTCATTTTCCCACAGTGTTAAGAGTTGACCTTGATACTTGAGAAATTTTATTCGTTTATCTTTCAGGTTCTATTGGGACTTCACTATGCTGATGTTCATGGTTGGTAACCTGATCATCATCCCTGTCGGCATCACCTTCTTCAAGGATGAAACCACCACACCCTGGATCATCTTCAATGTGGTCTCCGACACCTTCTTCCTCATGGACTTGGTGCTCAACTTCAGGACGGGCATCGTGTTCGAGGACAACACAGAGATCATCCTCGACCCCAAGAAAATCAAGAAGAAGTACCTGAAGAGTTGGTTTGTGGTGGACTTCGTCTCCTCCATACCCGTGGATTATATCTTCCTCATCGTGGAGAAGGGGATTGACTCTGAGGTGTACAAAACGGCCCGGGCGCTCCGCATTGTCCGGTTCACCAAGATCCTCAGTTTGCTGCGCCTTCTGAGGCTGTCCAGGCTGATCCGGTACATCCACCAGTGGGAGGAGGTACGCTGAGCTTCAGCATTTCTCATACAGGGGAAAGAGGGAGGGTTCAAGGGGTGCTTTGACCATCAAAAGTTAGCTTGTGTAGTTATTAATGAACACATCCAGACCTATATAACATGAGAAAGAGGGTCTAAAATAAGTTATAATTCTTATGAGTAGAGGTCGACCAAAGGCTGATTTATTAAACTGATTTGTCAAGTTGTTAGTGGTTCATAAATATGACAGTTGAATATTTATATACGTTACAATCTATTAGATTTTTAAAACAAAAATATAAACTGTGATTGTGTGTGATTGAGTGATTCAGCCCCGAGGCCTGATGTGGATCACTACACACCTGTCCTGCAGTTTAATGAATTCTGCTCCAAGAGTAAAGTGATCCATAATTTGTCTTTAAAGTAACATTTTCTAACCAAGCAGTACATTATAAGTACATTATAAAACAACAACATAAAACATAAAAATCATCCTAATCGGCTGACAGACACNCAGATGAACAAATGATGTGGGATTGAGCCAGCAGTGCTCTTTGACCAAATTTGTAACCTTAAATACTAAAAGTAAGGAAGAAAACTTAAATAGTGATGGTAAAAATACAGTTTATTTGGAAACTTTGCTTTATGGAGAGTTACATTCTGTGTGTGTTTAATGACTAAACAAAACATTAACAAAATCAGCTTTATTTAAACATGGTCAATGTGAAATAAATCTAATTTTATGAGGATATACACACTGGAAATAAAACTACACACAATAAACCAGAAACAACACTGAGTTATAATTGCATTTTTATCTCTTCAGCTGGTATAAAAATTTATATTTATAAAAAAACACTTATGTTACCTTTTTCCCACATGGACCTGTTTTCACCATTTTTTGTCCCCATTGGCAGCATTTTCCAAACAGGTTTGTTGAGCCACATAATTATCTGTTCTCGTACACAAACAATAGGAAAACTAAAGGCCCAGCATTCCTTGAAGAAAGATGTAACGCTTTTCATAACAGTTTTAGACTGGGATCATTTTATGTGGAGAAAACCACTTTTTGTCTCTGTCTGTTATTTTTGGTTACTGTCATGTGTCGTATGTGCCGATGATGCAGGAATGTGAAGAATGAGGCAAACCTCTCAGAATCACAGAAAAATACTTTAAAATCCCGCTAATGAATTTGAATGTCCATCATAGCTCATTAGTTGAATACCATCATCGCTCTACGGATTATTTCTGGAGATGTAGGATGCAAGAAATGCACATTTTGAATATTATGATAATGTATCTCACTGCAGCTTTCAATCACGCTCAGAAACTCAGTGTTTTAACTAGAAGCAGTCAGTGGTTTATGTGAGTAATCAAGAAATTTTGTTTGCATATCTAAACAATTCTTTTGTCCTTAATAGCTTTGTGACACCCACAGCAACAAGGGTTTGCACTGTTGCATCACAATACACCTGATAGTGGGATTATAGATCATTATAACCCAGTTTACTGATGCAGTTAATTAAAGCACCATTTGTGCTTATCGTTAGGAATTGGAAGAAAAGGTTTCGGGGAAGGAACACAAAGACTGGAGAGAAAATAATTGGATTTTGTTCTTTTAATAAAAACTACATTTTCCTTGTTTTTATATTAGTTTTAATGTGACCTATCAAATAATGGAGACATCACAATGAGGTAAATTAATATTGCAGCAAAAACATTCTTGCCATATTGTATACAGTATGTTATGTCTTTATATTCTGCTTCCAAAATATGCTTGCAGGTAATCTTTGAAGGTTGTCTTTGCCAATATTTCTGCAGCTTTTGTAAAAGTCCCAATTTTCTATTTTTTATTTTTTTATTTACATCCAACTACCTGCCACCAAAAGGCGCACGTTTGTCTGTGTGTCTGTGTTTGTGTTGGGTGGGGGGGTTGGTTTCATCTGTCTGTCTGGTACCAAAATGTCTCAAGGACCCCTGAACACATTTAAATGAAACTTGCAGAGTGTAATCATAGGAGGTTCACCTACAACTGATTAACTTTTGGAGTCAGCCCAATTTAAAATGGCTGCCACAGCCAACTGACCTTACACAACACAACAATGGCTTCCCATTAGCCAAACCTTTGGTGTATTTGTGCGAGTAGTTATTTAGAGAAAACTGAACAAGTAGAGGACAACAACAGAAGCCTGAAAAAGTGTCAGCAGTAGGTGAAAATATGTGAAAGTTTTGTCCTTGGAAAACAGAAACTAAAACTTGACACAGGATCCAAATGGTACAATATCCTTCTGTTAACCCATTTGTCAATTTTTTTAACTAATAGTTCTTGGACATTTTCTTTTCAGACAAAAATCTATGATATTGGTTCTAAACAGCGCTGACAGTTTTTTGAAATGATTTGAAAACCGTGTCTTTGCAACAAGTTGCGAATAATAAAGTGCCAAGTTATTCGATATGTGTCAACATAACACCACTTCCTCACTTGATTTAAGGGCCCTTTTTATATTCAGATGAAGATAGTTTTAAACACTGGACTTAGTGTGGAAAAATGTATCCACCGTATAAAGAAAGACCATTTAAATACCCAGAAAACTGTTTGTAAAGACCACTTTACAGAATTACATGAAAGTCTGGCTTCTTGGAAGCAAAACATGAAGAAATTCGGGATGACTCAGCACTTTAGCACTGTACTGTACATCAGAAATGAAAGTTTGTCTATTGATAGATGCATTATCATCCGTCATATGCCCTTCTATTTTGCACAAACACAATTAGCCCTTGGCTTGCTCTCTGCATGTGCTCCTTTATCTGTGTACAAACAGAGGAGTTTGACTAACCAAACATACCAATCAAATGTCTGTTCTCCTGCTCTGAAAATAACCTCTGCTTTCCTGATTACAGACTGGTAATTTAAGCTCAATGAGAGCCACAATTACTGATTCAAACACACATCAGTGAATAATGGCGTTGCTTTATAACGCAGCTCTGGTCTGATCTGCTTAGTTCAGCTGGATCCAAACATGGCTGGCTCGTCTCCACCTCCACCCAGCTCAGCTCAGCTCAGTTCAGTTCAGTTCAGCTTAAGTTCTCTTGCTGTTGCTGCTTAATGATCATGTCAGTATTGTGATGACTTCACCGCACAGCTAAGCTGCAGGTGAGATCAAAAGACAAATAATTAAAACAACTACAATAAAAGATGCTCAGGATGGTTAAATATATATATATATAGATATACATTAATTTTAATAAGTGAGTGTGTGTTGATTCTGCTTCTGTGTGACCAATACAAAAATACACAAGCATTGTTGCAATATTAAGAGCAATTTCCTGAGGCAGGAACCTCGTATCGATTTTTTTTTTTAATTTTCATGAGCCAGACAACGGGTGGGAGTGTGTGTACATGAGTAAAGGACAGGTAGCAGGGGCCAATATTCATCTTGTTTTCTCTAAATGCATTTTACCGTGCACAACAAAAAGGAATAGAAAACAGACATTTTTTTTTGTCTGCCTGTGACTTGTGGTCACAGTGCTCCACTTTGACCCAGATTGGGGTCTGACAGTGACACATGGCCAGGTGCTGTTATGGTGTCGGGGGGAACATTAGTCCTGGAGCCTCATTAATCATAATGGGAATGCTACCTAATCACAGGGCAGGCCTCACAGTGTGTTGTGCTCTCTCCTCCTTCTAATGGACAAAAGCCAATAACCATTATAAAATGTAGATGCTATTTTTAAAAATAAAATTAAAGGCCTAGCATTCCTCTAAGAGACGCATATCGCAAGATTATCTTATGCTGGGAGGTTATGTCCATTTTGGTCATACCTTGAAAATAACATCCAGTCTCATGTGATATCTCCAGTGAGCTGTTAGTGCTTGGAGTATATGTTGTGAATGACTGTAAGCTACTACCACACCTAATTTTAGCTCGGTATCTGTAAAATTAACTGAGTTATAATGATTTTTGTGTAGGCTAAGGTTGATTAGCTGTGACGACCATCTTGAATTGGGTTGACTCCAAAGGTTAGTCAGTTGTAGATGTTTAGCCAATAATTTCTTTCTTAGAGTTTTATTAAAAATTGTCCAGCGGTTCATGAAACAATTTGCTAAAAGACAAACAGGGTTAACGTCAACAGCTAATGCCAGAGTTTTAAACAAAGATGCAGCTCATTGTGTTGCGCTCAAAGTATGTGTTGAGGACGACCCTCAGCTAGTACTACACTGATTTTTAGCTTAATATTTGTGAAATCTGTAAAATTTTTGCATCAAATCACCCAAAATAAGATTCATATGTCATTGTTCTGCCAAACATGATAAACATATCTATACAAGTTGAGTAGAATATGTGTGTGTGGATTTGATATTCATTTGAGCTGTAAACTGAGTGCAACAGAGCTTCTGAGGTGACAGGATAAGTCCCAGAATGTCTGGATTTAGCTGTTCCTGGTCTTTATGATTTAAACAGAGGTTTTCATCTCCAGACTTACACATTTGGCCTAGTTCTGATGTGGGACTTTCCTTTTTTTGTTATCAAGTGAGAAAGGAGCATGGTTTGTTGTAAGAAACCATAAAATGTGCACATGAAGCAGGGCTTTCTAATATGCATAAAAATATATGTATTTAAACAGACATGCAGCCTCTGGCCCAATTCCCCACCCAGAAGGACAGTTCTCCTGCCCCCCTGGTGGGGAAATACACTTTTACTTATGATTTAGTGAAGCAGCCAGTTGGCCCCGTTGAACAGGGATGCCACACCGTGTAAAACTACCCGTACGTATGCAGACAGACACGATGGCAACATGGCCTAGTCTGTAGCCAAAAAACCCCACAGTGGTCAGTGTTTGCAAGGCTACGACCATATTCCTGTCTGTCTCCACCACTATCCTGGTTGCAGCTGTCCATTTATACTCCACCAAACAGATGAGTGATGCTAATGTTGGATAAACCCTGTTGCTCATGATCAGCTCGGACCCAACCCACTCTGCAAGATGCCAGGATTGATTTATTAGGGTTTTATCGCTTGCCTCTATGAAAGTTAGGTGATCATGTAACTGCCTCTGTCTGTGTGTGTCTGTCTTCTAGCAGGGGAGGCTGTGGTTTAGGGGAGGAGCAGATGATTGCCAGCCGACTTCCTCACCACATGCGTGTGAATCCCCCAGGACTCCCTTTAAAAAAAGAGAGATAATTTATCTCAATGGGACCTTCCTCGTTTAAAAAAAAAACTAGCAGGATGAACCAGTGGGCAGGTTTTAATAAAACTCTCAGAAAGTAATTATGGGATGTACAACTAATTAACTTTTTGGAGTCAACCAGATTTCAGATTTCTGCCACAGCTAATCAACCGTATCGAACACAAAAATGCCTATAACTCAGCTAGTTTTACAGATATTGAGCTAAAACTTGTTGTCATCGCTGAAAGTAATAACCAGGACATACTCTGAGCACTAATAAATCACTCAAGATCTTTGTTTTAAACTTTGGCAATAACAACTGGAGTCAACCTTGCCTGTCTGTTGGCAAAATTTCTCATGAGTCTTTTGACAGATTACAGATTTTAATGAAGCTCTTAAAAAGTAATCATTGAATATACATCTATAAGTGATTACCTTTTAGTGTCAACTTGACATAAAATGGTCACCACAGCTAATAAACCTTACAAAACACAAAAATGCCTATAACTTAGTCAATTTAACATATAATGTATACCGTCCTAAAAGCTAACAGATCACATGAGTTATTTTTTTTTTCAACTTTGGTATGCAAGGCTTTTAGTGATATCCATTCCTGCAAGGAATGCTTGTCCCATAACATGTGAACCTGTGGCTGCTTAAAACAAAACTGTTGTTGATGTGCTACAGTTCCAAAAAACTATATGTTGCTTTGTGTTAATATACATTGTGATATCTTTTCTGCACACATACAATATCATACCTACATGTTTTCATTCTAATCTTAGGTGTTGTTTGATTTGTCAGCTACAGTATATCTGTCGTTGCGAATCCAGATGTATTAACTTTTAGAGAGTGTGGAAAGTGGGAAACAATCAATTCTGATTTGTACCCTTTGAAACCTCTCAGCCTGATAGAACATTTTGTGATGTTTAGCTTTTTTTGGTTTGCACACATAACATTTTTGTTCTTTTTCTCTGTGGCAACAAAAACAGAACTTTGCAAAAGTTGATAATGGATTTGATTCAACAAGTTTCAAGAAACTAACTAAACTTTCTCATAGTTTCTAGGTATGTAAATAAAAAGCTGAAACGCATATTTTTTTTTAATTAAATGAACTTGTCAGTGTTACGCTCACATCTTGTACTGCTAAAAAGCAATTAGTATAATTATGGGATACTGGTTTGTTATGCTTTTCTGTGCACAAGTAAGGATCGTTACTGCATGTGACTCATTTCGGCTGAGCATAAGGATGTAGGAGGTATTTTAAAACGTACAATATAAATTAAAACTCCTGAACAAAATTTGAAGGTGGTGCGTTTAGAAGTTAGCAGCCGAAGTACATGTTGGAGAACACAATTACCTCTTAGCACAGCCACTGTTAGCTCATAATTTGCAAATTTAGCTGAGTAATAGCCATTTTTGCATTTGTTAAGGTAGAGAATTTACCAACCTGTTACCACTCAGTTTGTGCTGGGGATTACTGTCTGCTACTACCGCAACCATTTGTAGCTCAGTCTCTGAGTTATAGCCAGTCAGGTGCTATAACTCAGTCAAATTTAGAGAAGCAATTCATTGCATACAAGACGGTTTCTCATGTTTTCTTGTTAATGATGATCTAATTTGCAAAGTAAAATCAGCAATTTACAGTCTGTCAACATGTACATACGTTAAAAGCATAGCTTTTAAACAAGTCATAAAGAGAAACTGTTGCAAATACATGTACTAAAGCATTCTGTCTGTGGGGAGAAAACAGATTTATCCATGTTTACCATTCATTCAGCTGTGACTCCGTCTGTATAAACACAGATTGTTCACTCACATCACCCGGCTTTTTTTTTTTCTTTTTCTCCTCGCCTCCACTTGTGTAACCACGCTTCTCGTCTGTCTTTCTGCTGACAGATCTTTCACATGACCTACGACCTGGCCAGCGCTGTGATGCGAATATTCAACCTGATTGGGATGATGCTGCTGCTGTGTCACTGGGACGGCTGCCTTCAGTTCCTTGTTCCCATGTTGCAGGACTTTCCGTCTGACTGCTGGGTCTCTCTCAACAAGATGGTGGTAAGAAAAAAAAAAAAACCCAACAACTTTGGATCTCTGTTTAATGTGTTCAGACTGTAAAGTGCACAATTGAAAACTACTTGGAAGCAGAAAACACAGAAAAACACACAGACTAACATGCAGGATCAGGACTTGTGCTAACATACAGAAATAAGAGGTGTAATGAAGAATGAAAAGAGTTTTTTTTTTCTCCAGCACATCATTCTCTGTGTGATATTGTATAGCTGTTCTCCATTTTATTTCTCCTTTTATTACATCTTTCCTTCCTTTGAGCCTCCGGTCATTTCACGAGCAGCAAACAGTTAATTAGACAATTTCTTTTAAAGTTATTGCTGACAGTCAGGAGAGCAGCTGGTGCAACACTCAAAAACAGTTATCCAAACAAAGAGTTAATGAAGCCCATTAATAAAATATTCAATAATTTCAGCAGCATTAATTAAGCAAAAAGAGGGAGCATCGGGGTTGCTCATTTAACCTTTCGAGCCTTTAGTTTCCCTGTTCAGTTTTCCTGTAAATGAAGCTACAAACAAAGCTGACAAGTTTGAATAACCTCAAAACAGATGAAAATGCAAAAATACAAAGAATCAGGAGTCAACTTTTTATGTTTGACTTTAAAGAACATCATCCAGTCTGATTTATCATTTTGCACTGGAGAGAAAAGATTGGAAGTTAATAGTTGGACATTTGCAGGAAGTTCAGAGCAGTCAGAATATACGGGGTGCAAACCGTACGCCTGCATGATGTATCACTCAGTTTGTGTCACGTTCACTCATTATTGTTAACCTTAAATATTTAATAGAAACACAAAGAGCCAGATTCACATACATCTTTTGTTGGTGCAGTTTTGTATTTTGCGCATTCCTCAGATTCACAAAGCTCTCGCAAAATGCTCACTCAGTCGATGAGTGTGTTTGCACCAGAATATATTTAGCACCATTTGTTTTGTGATTATGATGCTGAGGAGGAGCAAATAGTGGTTGCAAATGATGAGCTAAAGGTGGAGCAGAAAAGACAAGCTGCACAATTTTAGTGAATCCATCTGTAAGTCTTTCGTAGATGCTTCTTTTTTCCCCAAACCTGACCCAATCATCTGGTATCAATTATTCCAGTATATTGTTTGATTTTTTTTCTCTTTCTTTACCTCTCCCACCTTTTTTTTCATCAAATTCTTGTTTGTTTAAAATTCTTTGTGCTGTCAAATAATTTCTGTTTCTGTTTCATATCTATCTAAATTTTCTAGAAAACATTTCCTGCCTGATAGTTGAGTGACAAATCTTATTGTGAGTGCTGACATTAAGCCTATAGCACGTAGGATGTTAAACTGACATTATGATGTGTTCGGTGCATTTTAAGGAGAGAGGTAATAGTTGCTTTGGGAAATAAGTAAAGCACCGTTGAAATGAATAACGTGGAACCATTGAGAACCAGGAGAATGCACTAATGGGATAAATCGACACACTTACAGAGGGCAGCCTGTGTCGACATTACAGGCTGGAAGTGTGTTTTGGAAATGACTGGATAAGTAGAAATAATTGGTATCATTGGGGAAACAACAACTTCGTAAGGGAGATGGAACATAAACTGCTTTATCTCTGTGACAGAGCCAAAGGATGTTGGATACTGCTCATATCTTTAATCAGAACCTTACACAAATAAAGCTGTGTTGAACATCTTTTTAGAGTAAACATCCCTTTTGCAGCTGAGGAAGTTTAGCAGACTGGATAATTCCTGCTTCATGCTTCTGTCAGATATAGGCGGTTTCCCCCGCTGCCTGACTCTGTTATCCAGAAGAAAGATTTCATATGCTGAGAGGCAACCTTCTAAATTTGGCACCTACTGTAGATTTGTGATGCTCAGGCCCATGAAAACCAGTGTGCCAGCACACCCTCGTGTTTGCTCTGATAGGCGTATGTGTGCCCAAGAGAGAGATCTCCAGGGTCAGATAAATCTACACAACATCAGCACTGCATCTCTGTCACCTCATATTCTTCTGCCTTCTTTTCTGACCATCATTTTCCCCCTGTTTTGTGTCAAGTAAAGGTAAAATATTTCTAAATAAAGGGCAATAACAAAATGAAACATGTGTATACACACCACAATTAAAACATTAGGGTAGAACAATTTGTCATTTCCTTGCAAACAAAACTTGGCAGTATAAAAACTCATAAACTGTCTGCCTTTCTTTATAATTTGCCTACAGTTTTTCCTTGTGGCTATAATTATACAGTTCTCGCTCTTGCATTAGTACTTATACCAGGTGAGTGTGTTACTTGCAGCAGACACTCTTACTGTTTGGAGTATCTATAATGTAGAGTATGAGGACAGCAATACACATGTTTTATTCTAAATCCGAAATGCTGTTGACTTTATGTTCAGATGTGTATTTATTTGTTTCTAGAAGAGACTTAATATTGTCTAACATAGGTAATACACAGATTGCTCAGAAGCAAACCTTATACTTTTCACATCTGGACTATCGGTCTAACATTCAGATGTGGCTTGTTTGTTGTGTTTATACATTTACAGTTCATGCAGCTTCAAAAAAGAGGTTTTTCAAAATAATTTGAAAACCACCATTAGACTAACACTTGCCATAAAATGAATAATCAGCTGTGTGAATGAAGCCAGTCCACTTACCGGTAGTTATCAGTTTAAAATTTAAAATAACATTATTTCTATTTACCTTAACTAAACTGATGTTTCCCATTATTTTTCAGCATACTGGATGTTTTAAATTGACCAGATCCTGTCTAATTATCAGTTCTCTGTCATGTTTTTAGAAACAATGTTTGAAATTAACAATGCTTTCTGTTTTGATCTTGTCGAGTTGTAGTGTTACCGAGCCAGCCAACATTACCAGTGTCAGGCATTATTGTCTTTATTTTTGGCTGATATTCACCAAGCCTCATACTAAACCATGAACATGTGTTTTTAGGTTACAAAGTAATGGTAAAAGTATCAGATTAACTCACTTCCACATGCCTGCTCAAGTTTAGAGTTGATTTTTTTTTCTTTATTTGTGCCTTGTGTCTTGTTTCCAGGCAAACAAAGCTTACATTTCACAATGAAGCAATTGCCTTGTTTTAACATGAAAACCAGAGTGGTTCTTTAAAATATGACCAGGAGCTAATTTTATCTTTTAAGTTCAGCTTTAACAATGTTAATCAGATTTAAATGATATGGAATGAAATAGGAAAAAATTAGATGTTATTTTCCTTTTTTTATATCCTGCACGTAGTTCCTAAACAAGCCTCGGGCGTCGAGGTCTAAGGCCGCTGTCTCTGTTCATGTGATAAAAATGTGGTTTCTTATTAGTATTCAACTCTGTTAGGAATATTTCTTGCTGATGGGAAGGGTTTCCAGCTTCCATACCACACAGTGACATTTGTGTGAAAACTGTTAAATGTCACTAAATGAAAAATGTATTGCTCTTTCTCTTCTGACGTACAGATCTGCGCCCTTCTTCTGACTTGTCTCCTTCTCTGTCTTCTTTTTATTCAGTTTCCACTTTGATACCTCCGAGTGAGGCATTTTTGTGCTTTTTGGAGCCCAATGTCTGTGATCTCCCATAAAGGCGTGGCCGCCTGCCTTGTTGTATCGCTGCCACCTAATGAAGGTCAGGCCCTCTTCAAAGATACTTTAAACGGGACAAGAAGCAATAAATGATCCTCGTACTTCCCGTAAGGCTAAGAAGAGCGACATACAACCAGTTACAGGAGAACAGTCACATAAACTCTCTCATGTTCAGAAGGCATTGTCGCTGTGACGTCTGTCTGTGAAATCGTCTTCTTGCAACTTTTCTCTTTCCTGTAATGCGTTCACGTCAGCCTCTTGGCACTTAAAAAGAACAAACTCTTGACTTGTAAAAGATACGCAGCAGACTGTCATGTTTATTGTAAGCTCAGTAATCAGGCTCCTGCAGCACAGTCATCACAAGAGACCAGATCACCACAGCCTGTTATATAAGTGACTGTTGTGTGGATGATGACAGGTGGTTTTTATTTTTCATTTACACTGCCTTAGCCTTACTGGCTGTTAGATCAAGGACATTAGAATAAAGCTGTTCTTGGATGCAAGGAGGAGGTTATTTTAACTGTGGAAGAAGCAGAGTTCCTGTAACAGCCACTTCAATTTGTTTTTGCATTTATGTTTTATTCAGACATATGAGGATGCAAGTTAATAAGGATATCCTTTTGTTCATTTAACTACTGAAGCAATTTAACCAGCTCTAAGGCAGCAGTAGATTAACCAGTGGGGCTATGAGTTATTGACAGTTTATCATACATGAACAAAACAAGATTCATACCTGTATTGTATAGGACCTGTTATTTTAGGGGTGGAACATAATATGAGTCCAGTTAGCATCAAAACTTATCAGTGACCAGTGATTTGTCCACCTTACTAGTCATCAACAGAGGCTGTGTTAACAGGATTCTCCATAATTACAGCTGGGAGAGTGCAGGTTAGAGGTTGACGGTTACGGTCTTTCATTTGCCAATAATGATGCCGACTTTAAGAAATCAGAGTTGCTAATGCCCAATTTATGAAGCCATTTTTTTGTTTGTTTTTGGCCCAAAACTATAGCAGTTTGAAATCCATATAACTTACAATCTTATAAATTTTGAATGTTTATTTATTAGTCATCTAATCAGTCTGTGTACCTTTAGAGTTGATGCGCATGTTTTAGTAACTACCTATCTGAAAGCCACTTGTTTTACTAAACTGGAACAAACCTCAGTAAATATACTAAATATGCTTTTTCTTTCCTTTCAAAGGAATTTGAAAGTTACAATAAGATGTGTGCAAAAGGGAATACAGCTTTTGTTTGTAGACTGATTGAATCCTTAATACAGACAAGTTATGTGCTTTTACACATGTACATCTGTACCTGTGCTGCTTGACTGCAGGACTTCGATGTTTTTGATTAATTTATTGTGTTTTGGTTAAAGTCATTGCCCAGTAGCATGCATATTTGTAAAATAGGTTTACAAGCTGCAATTTGAGCTCAACTTTGTTTAGATTTTAAGTAACGTAAAACTTAGCTGAAAAAAAAAAGTTTTTGTGGCTTGTTTTTGTGAAACACTTGTTAAATTATTAACAATTATAATTCATTTATTTTTAGCTATACTGCAAAATGTTGTGGATTCATGTTTTTAATTAACTGAAACACATTAAATTAACCCCAAAGACCTGAGGTGAAGTGAACCAACACATGTTAGGGCAACCTTTAATCTTTAAAGGTACTTTAGACAATTAAAATTCCCAACAGCTCTTCAGAATGATTTGACATTTAACAGCAATCCTGATCATTTTTTTCCATGCTATCATTAGCTCAACACGGCGTGACCAGAGCAGAATAGATGCTTTGGGCTTTAGTCATGTAGTCATAACTTATATCATCAACTGCACTTGGTTGCACACCAAGAGGAGTCATATTTCAGCTGTGTTCCATTTCTTTGTTCTGCTTCCTTTAAAGGACACAGTCCATGAAGGTGGCACCACAGAGAACTTGATGCCCTGACTAAGCCTTTTTTAACAACAAAATTTAAAAAAAAAACTGACTATGTGCAAATCTGAACCGGTGCAACAGTAGTTTTTTTATGTATTCTCCAAAAACAACCTTGACTACAGAAAGTTTCTCTTGCATGGCTGGAATTTCAGTTTTGCTGAAAGCAACGGGAATGACAGCTGTCGTGTTCTTCGTTGTGTTGCTTCCAATCTTGAACACCTCGGGGCTTTAAAGCTACAGTTTTCAAGTTGGCAAAATGCAGCCAGCCGGGATTCAAAGAGTGTATTTATTTCCTTCTGAATGAGGTTTCACTTCAAATAAAAACTAGTCTTAAACAACAGCATGTAAACATGTAATCTAATCAAAACTATGTTGTGTGGAAGTTAATATCTCTTAAGAACTTGTACAGTACTAACTGAAGGGTTTCGTTACTTGTTTCAGATTTGTGTTCATTTTTCTTATCAATCTACAGATCTAAACTATTTCAAATAAAAAAAAAACAGGTTTTGCTTTGTTTTAGGGCTGATCATCACAATATCAGTGAGTGCAATATCAATATTGCAATAGAATGCTTGGACTGCAATAAATCATAGACCATTATATTTGAAGTTCCATGCATTCATGTTCTGCTGCTGATAATATATTTAATCAATCCAGCGGTCTCTCACTGGTTTAGATGATTGTGATGACAGAAGAGAAAGAGAGGAGTGAGGAAAATGTGGATTTATCACAACTGATATCATCAATGCAATATTAAACAATATTATCAGGCATTAGAAATTTTCCAATATTGTGCAGTTCTCATTTGTTTTATTATTTAATTAAGAGAAAACATCCTGGTTGGATAAATGCATGGAATCTCCACTTAGCACCTGGTGTCAGACATTTGGAACGATGCTGTTGGCTTGAAAGTTATGCTGTTCTTTATAAAATAGCGATTCAAGCTGTATCGTGTTGTACAAAGGGCATCTTGCTTCAACCCTTTCAGGTTTTTTTCAGAATTTATTGAAGACCTTTACAGAGTTTGACAGAAGTTTTTATCTCACTCTGTGTAGAGATACTTCAAGTTATTTTTGCTGAAATGAAAATTCTCCCTTACTTTTGTGCAAACACAACTCTGCCACATAAAGTTCTCTTCAAGAAATGTATTTATTTTTTCCCATTAGTCTATTATTTACATTGGACTCTGAAACTTGTTCTGGCTATGGTACTTAAATCAAAATTAGTTTTGCTGTTTCTAAAGAGCATTCCTAATTGATAAGAAAATCTAGCATCTTGAAACCTACTTTACTCTTTTGGTTTTGAATAATAAATACAAACATGCACAAAATGGCTCTAAATAATAAATCCTAACATCACTAACAAGCTTCTTTATAGGCGTTTAGAAATTAAAATTCTAAATGTTTGTTCCTTGAAGCAAGCCGAACTCGCACTGTCAGGTTTAGACTCTCAGAAAGAGACTCTGCCTGTTCTGGCACAGAGACACACATGCACATTCACAGGCTCACAAATGCAAATAGATCCTGAGATTTAAAGAGCACACACTCAGACGAGCGAGCCAGCATGCACGTACACTCACTATTCTGTAGTTACGCCATCATGCTTCATCAATGTCCCAAACTCCCTTTGTGTTCCTCCCTAAACGTATTATGTACAATTAGCTATCATCTGCGCAGCTCAGTGAAGACCGATAGCAAATAAAATGAACACAAGAGCTAATTTCATTTATTTTCTCTGCCCGACCCCCCACCCTCCCTCCAGCTTTTACAGAAAGTAGTATCTCTGTAGAATCAGTTTATTGTGTTACTATGAAGATTGCAATTTCCAACAGTAAGAGACAGCTGTGCAGTCTGTCAGTTTTAATTAACTATTACATCAAACTTAAGCACAAATGAACTACTCATTGCCAGTCAGTGGACACTGTTGTAAATTTATAGCTCCGAATGTCTCATACAAAAGAAAAATATACATGTTATTAGTTGTTCTGCAGAAAATAAATGCTTAAAATGCAAACAATTTGGTTAAAATGATCAATATAATTTTTTTAGCATACACAAATTTTTTTTTTTAATTAAATACAATAGAGGAGGAGCAAAAGTGTAAACATGAAGCAGAAATGGATTTATATATAGTCAAAGGGCTGTGTTCAGTCAAAGTATTTTAAAATTTCAGACTGTAGCCATGTTTTTGAATAGCTGACCTTGGAGCGCCAGTGCTGCACAGTGGAGATTTGTGTTCATGTTGGGCTTTTTTTCTGCAAAAGAACTGGGCCAGAAATCAGAAACTTGCCAGCAGCACAGGCTTTGATGTCCACCGAAACATTTCTAGAAATATAAGGACTACAAAAGAATCTCTGACAGGCCGCCAGATGATGTCATCATGAACTGATTATAAAAAAAATGGATATTAATATTTACTGCGTGTTTTATCTACTCAGTTCTATTGTATCAGGCTGTTGTGATTATTTTTTTTCCTTCTAGTTGTTTTTGTGCATTATGTTTGGAACATTTTGAACAGATCCCAGTGAAACAGTGTGGACTTCTGTCTGCTGGACTGTAAGAGCTTGAAACAGAGACAGATGCAGCCGAGTGAAACAAGAAGTGTATTTCTGTGCCTCGTCTCAGGGTTAGAGTCCCTAATCCGGCTGTTTATACACCTGCAATGTGGCAGCTCACTGATAGCAACTACACATCTTTTCACAATTTGTAGCCGTGTCATGAGCCTCAGTCTGGAACTGGGTGTCTGAATGCTTTCTAGGGGTTTTAGGACATATATGAATATATGGATGATACTGAGACAAGTAGTCCAGTTAAAAGGCAGTGTGTGCAAAAATAAAAAACAAGGAACAACTTTAAATTAGTAGACTTAATCTGTTGGGTTTTAATCTAACATCTCTTTAAATGCATCAAAATAAGCCACAATTAAAGCAGAATCTGAGCTCACAGATTGACACTAAGCTGAGTTTGTTTCCCCTCCTGCAGGAGGCTTAGAAATCCCATCTTCTTTTCTTGCTCCAACATTAAAATTTCCAAGCATCTGATGGCTGTCCTCTGTCGGTACGTCCTCCTTCACCTGCTCCAAAACCAACTAGATTTGAATGTGAAATGAAATGCAAATGGCCCTGGACAAAATACAAATCAGATAAGAATCTACCCAATCAGTCAGTGGCTGAGATGCTCAGTGGTTTTAGAGGAAACGCACACAAGCACACACACACAGTGGTAACCTTCAGGCGATGTGTTAACGGCAGCTGTTTGAGATGGGGACGTGAAGTTCAGCGGCGCCTGTGGAGCACTTTCTGATGAATCCAACATGAGAGAATTAAGGCTGACTGAGTGTGTGAGCACCAATCAAAGGCAGATTGGAGAAGGCAGCACAGGCTTCTCATTAACCCCTCTCAATTTCCTCCTCTCCTCTCCTCCAGTTTGACCAAGACAAGCTAAGGCTGCTCGTGCACCTGAAACACTCAGCAGACAGAGCCAAAGCCTTTACCAGGAGTTTCTTACTCTGTAGACCTCTGATTTCTTATTTTACCCTCTCTTTCACCACTTCTGTTACACTTTTATATGAAAGCAAAATTACACACTAGCTTTGTTTAAGGTGGACCTGCACAAGAGTTTAAATAAGAACCAAAACATAAAACACGCCCTCCATCTAACTCATTTAATATTCTTATTTTGTGTTTATCCTCCTCTCCTACAGAATGACTCATGGAGCGAGCTCTACTCCTTCGCCCTCTTTAAAGCCATGAGCCACATGCTGTGCATTGGATATGGAAGACAGGCTCCAGAGAGCATGTCTGACATCTGGCTGACTATGCTTAGTATGATCGTTGGTGCAACCTGCTACGCCATGTTCATCGGCCACGCAACGGCACTGATTCAGTCTCTTGATTCATCTAGACGGCAATACCAGGAGAAGGTAAGGATCCTGTCTAAAACAACGCACCAGTCATGTACTGCTTCAAAATAATGAGTTTGTTTTGGGGGGTTTATGACGTGTGTGTGTGTGTGTGTGTGTGTGTGTGTGAATAGAGTATCTCACTCACTTGTTTTCTCCTCTGACATGATGTTACACAGCAGTAGCTTCACCCAGGCTCATAATCGTGACAACAGAAGGTGGTTAGATGTCTTTTTACTACCTCTTCCAATCATTTTTTAACATAACATCCAGTGTTAGAGTTACGCACAATGAGAGATGCACTGATTCCAGTATTTTCCTTTTTTTTTTTTTTTTTAAAGAGTTTTATGACATTCAAGATTCTAGTTACAGTTTGAGAAGATTCTGATTTCTCTGGGAGGACTATATTTAACTATAAACTTTTTGTTTTTTCTCATTTCCAATAAAATTGTGATTTTGATAGGTTACATGGCCTTCTGTCGCTTAAGTTGGAAACTTAAATAGTTTTTAAAGTTTGATAGAAGTATTATTATCTGTAAAAGAGTTTCAGTGTATACTTTATAAAGGAGCAGCCTGTAAGATGAAATTTGCCCCTAAACCTAGCTGCAGATTTTACTGGATCATAGAAAATACATTTTTATATTTAATTAGTTAAATTAGGTTCATCTGATGTCAGTTGGCCACAATTATTTTTGGGGAAATATGGCTAAAACTTAGCACAAAAAGTGAGGAAATTTGTGTTTGGGTGATTATTTCTTTGTTATAGCACTGCTTCTTGGCAATAAATCTTAAATTGTTGGAAAGCCTGTTTGTTCTCCCTTAAAATGGTGCCACATTTGTTGGGAAAATGCATTTTTGGGGTTGAGCAGCACTGTTGAGTGTTTGCCCCCATGAACAACTTTCAAGGCTATTTAAAGACAATTTACCAAAATAATCTACAAACCTAAACAGAAGTAGTTATCTTTCAGAAGATATAATCAATTTAAAAACAAAGGACTGCATGTCTATAAATGACCCTTAATCATTTGGGTCTTTTTTAGACCGGTTCTTTAATATTTATTTTGAACAAATGTTAGCCTCCTCAAAGTTTTATTTGCTTCTACTTTAACAACAACTAAATGTGAATGGATGAACAAATGTTGTAGTTCTGTTGCTTCATCAGGGAGAAAACTGAAAGCCTGTTTCTACATCACTCAGATGGCTCAGCTCAGGTGGTTAGCCTCAGTGTTACTTTACCCAAAGGTGAACTCTGTCTCCTTATGACGCCACAAAAAAACAGTCCAATCCAACAATGTAGATAAAGTTATCACATTTGATCCGAACAGAAAAAAAGAATAGTTCATTTGATTCCAACACACTTTGATGGGGGCAGCATCTGCTCTATTAGTCCAATATTCATGACTGAGGCTCGCCGGACCAGAACACATCTGTCGTCTTTGTACATGAGCAGATCAAAGCTCCTGGCGTTTGCTGTCCTGGGAGGGGAGCGGGCTCCTGCTTTATTACGTCACCGTGTCAGAAGTGCTCTGTGACTTGTTGGCTTCCTTAGATCCTGCGTGATGTGGGGATGCTGCTGTTTGTCCCATGTACACATCCATAAAGAGTCAAGCGAAAACACACATAAGAGAAATGGATTTCATCCCCTCCCCCCTCCCCTCAAACCTGAAATTAAATGTTTAATTACGCTTTTATCTTTAGTCAAAATGTAGCTTTATTCTCTTGTTGGTTGGTAGTTTAGTGGTGAATTATGTTTGAAAGACACTGTTTGTTTTCGTTTGGTTATACTGTCAGGGAACATTTAGTCCTAGCCTGAAATCATGAATACCCCAACAACTTGTGAGCAGTTTTTGTTTCTCACTCTACTAGTTTGACCTTCTGAAATAAATCTGAGTCACTAATTCAGCCTTTAAATCCACATCTTGAAATACACTCCCAGAGACTTGCTTTTATGTAACTGCCTTTTGATCTTGCCAACTTCTAACCTTGCTATGCTTCTTCGTGCATTTAGAAGCCTAATTTTCTTCTCTAAAGTTACTTTTCTTTTGATCATGCCCTCTATTTTTACATCCTTGCTGTTTTATTCTCAACTACTTTGTATTTCATTGGTGCTTTTTGTTTATACTGTAATGAATTTATTGAACTTTGCTTAGTCAGGGGCTGTTCAAAGTTTCTTATCTTTGTTGTTCCTATTATCTCTACTGAAGATGAGGTTATTGATTTTCGTTGGTGGACATATGACAGTGTTGGACTTTCCTTTACATTCAGCATCTTGAACCATAAGAAACTGAGAAATACATGCTTTCTGGATTCTTTTCTGCTTGATTTCTGCTTTCCTTCACCGTTTTAGTCTCTTTTTAGAACCATTTGTCAGCCTCATTGTATGAACCTGGAAAAAAGTTACGACACAATTGCTCTGTAATTGGTTTCCACTGAAGTCTAAAGGAGGTCCTTCCACAGTAGGCAGTTCTGCAACTAATAAAGACTCAAAAGAAATGGAAAGAAAGGGGAGGGTTGGGGGAAGCTGCTGACTGTGGTGGGGCCTGTTTTGTGTCAGTTACATGTAGCTGTGCTCCATCAGAACTGTGACGTATGCAGCAATCAGCTCCTGTCGTCTGTCTTCCTTCCCTTTCTCCCATGATGCACTAGAGTGAAATAATGAGCAGAGATGCAACATTCTGCAAGGCTGAACCAAGACAACTCATCCACCTTCTTATTGCTCCCCAGTGCCTCATCACTGTTTGTTTATCATTAACCGCCGAAGTAAACCGCGCTGCACTGAAATCTACAATAAATCCTGCCATCGGATAACAAACTGGACCCCGAGCCATAGGTTGGAGCCGGCCTCACTGACAAAACAGATTCTTTTATGGTGGTCCAAATGTTGGTGACAGCAGGAGCTTGTGTTGACTTAACAGAGTAAACAGTTAGCATAGCGCCTGTGTGAAGACAGACATGCTGCAACTGTGGTTGTTAGCATCTTCTGCTGTTTGCATGCCCACACCCGCCTGACAAAAGACAGGAGAGGATTCTAGCTGTTTTCTCCACATTCGGGTTAAACACACAATGCCATAATTCTTCTTCCATATCAGCATTGGCATGTCTTGCTTTGTTGTTTGAATGTTTATCGTACATGTAGACACATCCAAAAATAGACATACAGTAACCTCAGAAATATTTCTCTATCAGACAAAGCTAACAGCCTCTTCACCAACATCACCTGTTATGGTCAAATATCTTCTTTAATTACCCCGTGAGTGTTTATTAAGAGTGTCAGAGACTGTAAATTTCTTTTAACTGTTTACAGTACTGCAATTATTCAGACGTGTCTGACATCTGCAGCACGAGAGGGAGCAAAACAGTCCCCCAGCATGATAAAACCTCCACCATGTTTTTTAACTTGGTTGGGTCTTCTATTCCACATTTTTTGTGTTTTTTTGTGTTAGCAAAAGAAAAAGTAAGATAAGCTCCTTGGAAGCAAACAAATAAAAAACAAATAAAAATAAATTTGCACCGTACTCTATAAAAGCCTTGTTTTTCTATACAGCATTTTGTATACACACAAGTATATAATATCCATATACAGTATTTCCTTATATACATTTTTAAGATACATTATGTGAGGTAGAGTAATTGCTGACATGAAGTTGTAGATGATATTTAACTTTTTATGTGTCCATGGTTGTTTACACAAGTTTCTCCAGAACAACTCCTCCCATCTTTCTCCCACCAGACTGTGTCCATTATTTCTGTCCATTTGCCCTTGCACTGTTGGGCATTACACCATCTGCCTGTGGACACCACGCATGGACAGAGGGCATTCAGCGTTATGTAACTGCACTCCTGCTTCTTCCTCTTCATCACCCCTCTAGAGACGTGGAGCTCTGTGTCCACATAGTGGTGAGAGGAGAGACCTGGGATGAACTCTGATGCACCTTGCCTTTGCACATCACATTGTGACTTGAAGAAGTAGTTTACTTCATAAGCTGCAGTCACTGATACTGTGGCCAGGAGAGGTGTGCAGCTATAGAAACCACAAGCAAAGACTATCAAATCTTAACAAATTAACAATGATGATGCTAATAGTTGTCTCAAATGCAAAAACTGCAAATAAACAAACATACTGAATTTAAAAGTTGTTTTTTTTTTATAAATGTGTTCAAAACTAAAAGACGAAGAAAGTTGAGAAAAAGGAAGAACTCCATCAGGATCCACTGCACATCAACTATTAAACAACACCTTTATCTTACAGATGGACAATATTGCAAAATATACTGTGGAAGGAGAGCAGCAGCAACTCAGGTTGCACCTTTTTTGGTTTTACAGGTTTAAGTCAGTCAGCTGATGTCACTGAAGACTACTACCAAAAAAAATGAAGTTTGTGTTTGGCTGCAGTTTGCAGACAATCACAGACACAAATCTAAATGTAATTATTAAAAATAATGTCTCTAAATAGATTTGTTAAAAAAACTCATTTGTGGTAAAAAGAAAATAATGCTAAACTGGCCTTTCTGTGTTACAAAAGTAAAGTGAAGTTAAATAAAAATCCAGTATATAACACAGATTCTCTGCTAAAGATTTAAAGTATCTGAGTACAATGACATCACTTCAGACTCCCCAAAAAAAGTGAACTGAAGTGGTGCTTGTGGACACAATTGGGATATTTTTTTCTTGTATAATATCATTTTCTATTTTTAAAATACTTCAGTTTTCCAGTTGCTACATATCTTTATCAGCCCCCACACACACATAATGTTTAGGTAGTATATAATGAGTGTGTATCTGATTTATGTCTTTTTTCTATCGGTCTGTTTCTATTCTACAGTCAAAAAGTGGAACTCTCCCTCCCAAACACACACATGCACACACACACACACACACACACAATGCATTTCCTCCTGAGCTCAGAACACGACTCATTATTAAGAGGCCTAATTCAATTTATTTTTTCCCTCAGTGACAGCGTACAGTGACAGCCATGCTTCATGCTTATAAGCCAGTGACTTGGGGCTGAGCGTCCCATGAAAGCAACATCTTTACTGCTTCAGTCCCATCCCCTCGACCACCCCAACCCCACGTTAAGCCCATAAACTGAGAGATAAAGATTTAGTTTGAAAGCTGTGTTAAAATAGCTTGTTTTATACTAGAGCTGCTGGAAAATCTCAGTTTAGATTTCAGACAAGTATTGTGCATGAACGGGACTTTTTGTGCTCTGAGCTGAAAGGAAAGTAATCGTCAGAATAAGTGGGAATTCAGAATTTTAGCTTTTGCTGTAAATACAATGTCTCCAGCTGTATGTGTGGCTGTGCCTTCTTATCAGTTCTGTTTCGCAGGAGTGTTTTTGTGTCATTCAGGGTGACGCAGAGCCATAGACGCTGGTTATCTCCTCCCAGGTCTTGTGTATTTCTAGAACCCATTTCCTTCTGATATTTGCAGTAAGTTTAGTTTCGTCCTAAAAGCGAGGCCATGTGGGTCTCGAGCCTCTGACTTTGAGTGACACGGCCACTAATCTGAGTCTAATGCTGAGAAACTCAGTGGAGCTCAGCTTCTTCGGCAGCCACCAGCCACTGACATGTCACTCCAGTTTAATTGAGAATGTCACACTCTGAATCCTGAGGCCGGAAACACTTAATGGGAGCCTTCCAGTTTATCCCTGTGCCTGACTAAATGAGTCGGACACTCTGGAAGTCGGTCACATCTACAATGTAAGTGACACATGCCAAATGGAGAGGACTTTCTCAAGTTTTCCTGACTTTTAGAGTCATTTGATGCCGATACACCATCTTACTGAGGTCCAAACTACCAACATACATCGCACAACATCTTAAAACATTAGAAACACTTTAAATTGTGTCTAGTTTTGTTTTCTATCAGGATCATATTAGTATCGCTGATTTTGTCCAATATGTTAGCCCTCAGATTATGTGCTAGGGATGATGCTCAGCTACTCCCACTCTACATTTTAGCTCAACATCTGTAAAACTGACCGAGTTATAGCCACTTTTGTCTCTAAGACCAGTTGCTGTGGCAGCCATCTTGAATTGGGTTAAGTCAAAAGTTAATCAGTTAGGCGAACATCTGAGGAGGACTTTCTGAAAGTTTCATCAAAACATTCACTCGAAATAATTACAACTGAATGAGATGGAGATTAAAAGTGGTTTAAATATTTTTTTAAAAGAAAGGAATATACATTTTCTGAACCCAATTTGTTCATTTTATTGCGTTGTGTATAACAAAATAAAATGTTCATTATCATTATTATTGGTACAAAGAAAAAGAAAGTGGCAGCAGATGATTATTGTTCTTTAAAAAGATGTGGTTTTTGCCACATTGTTATATAAAGTCTCCACCTCAGATGAGCAGAAACCTCTCTCCTACAGAGCAGAGAAGCAGAGTGAGTGATGTCCTGCCGTGACAGGCCGTCTCTCTGCTGTATTAAAGGGTTTTGTGATTTGCTGTGTCACCTGTCCCGCCAGGGTCAAACCTCTATTTGATTCTCTGAGCCATATGGCACCTTACAGTGTGACAAAATGTCATTTCCTGGACAGCGAGGGATTCTGACCAGTACATGTGTCACTGACCGATACAAGCGAGGTTAGAGACCCCTCCCCTCATTCTCCATCACAGCTCTACTCCTGACACACACACGCACACACACACACATTATTCTGATTCCACAACTCCTATACACATTGTGTCTTTTTGTCGGTGTTGGACAGAGAAGCCTCTTCTTCATGCACCTGCTAGAAATGTGTTTCCCTTTTTGATTGATAGTTTTTTTTCTCCCACAGAGTGATGACTCACACTGTGTCTCACACACACACTCAAACACACACACACTTGGGAGAACAAAGGAGCTTATGTAACATTTACAGTAGAACCATAAGGCCAACCATAGGGATTTCTTGCACAACGTTGATTGTTGCCTTTCCCTTTACTTCTTTAATACAATTAGCTACTACTGGATAGATTTTAATGAAACTCTCATATGCAGATAAACAACTGATTACCTTTTGTAGTCAACCTGATATAAGATGGCTGCCACAGTGACGCATCCTTAGCAACACAAAATGGGTACACAATATTACAGACATTGGGCTACAATTTGGTGTGGTAGTAGCTGTAAGTGATCTCAACATATACTTAAAGATCACATGAGACCTTTGTTTAAAACCTTGGCATGCAGGCAGCAGGAGACGTGCAGCCCTTTGAGAAATGCTAGTTTGGTTTTATGTTAAAAAGGTAGGAAAATATATACGTTAACTGTGTATGTGTTACATCTTTCGGCATCTTTTATGGTGATTGAATCTAAAATAGCAGCAAGTTGTTAGCTTTTTGCTAGTTTTAGGGCTTATTATGTTGATCTATTCCTGTAGGTCATGTTGCTGCGTTTCATAAACTCAGGTTATAGTGCCCTGTGCACCACATCGGTTAATTTTTTTCCTTATTTTTAATGCATTTACAGGAAAACACATATGCATAGAACTACACAGATAACACCTGCAATAAACAAAGGATACCCAAGAGCAATTTATATGAAATGAATAGGGAGCATTAGTACAATTTATTCTCCAAAACGATTTCACCTTCAGAGAAGTAGATCAGCTGCTGTTTTCGAGGAGAATCCAGGCATGAAATGTGATATGATGAGTTAGGAGAAGTGGACATTCTGGTTGTATTTGATGTGGAGGAAAGTAACAGGGGTGGGGATGTGGCGGTGGGAATCGTTTTGGTTCAATTTGATCCTCCAGTGAGCAAACACGATGAGCCTTCCTTTTTTTTTTGCTCCTCATTTCTATAGCAATACATATTTATCAGTTCCAAAATGAATAATAAGTTTCTTTTAATAGAAACATGAGTACACAAATAAACATGTCAGCTGATTCTGTTTACCTATTTATCTATGATCACGGAATGGTTTTTATTTATGATTTAACACAGATATGAGTTTTTTTCCCCCTCATGATGAACCAGATGATATATTGTATTTGTTCTGTAAAACGAAAAAAAAAAAATAACAAGAAGCACAAGCTCTTAATAAACTAGTCCCACCAGAGAGGTGGACTGGCTGTGGTTCCAGTCGCAGCATCTGTCTTCTCTGAACACAGCAGAGCGTGAGAAATCCTCATGGGCTTTACAGATCTGTCATGTTTCCTTAACATTTTCATCATAGTTTCTCTCTGACAGCCACGAGGTAGAACTGGGTCACAGGACGGTTCATCTCTGTGGGTTTATCACTGAAGCCGAGCCGTCTGAGAAACACTCAGAAAAAAGACGCTCTTACACTTTCCTTAAGGTTTTAATTAAATGCTTGTGACATATTTTAGAAAAAAAGAGAAAAAAAAGCGAGATCATACAACAACTTACTTCTCGCCTATTAATTTGCACCTGTAATGCAGGCAGATGATGTCAGGGGAAGAAATGACCCACAAGACTCTGCATCTTCCTTTTTTCTTTAGCAGGATTTGCTTTTTTTAAGACTGAAGCACAGGAGCACACAACAACAATCTGACCTTAGACTAACACTCACCGAACGAACACAAAGATACCCGACAGAGACTTTATTCCAAAATAAACATTTCCCTGGAATGCAGTTCAGCCACAGAAAGTGGGTAATGATCCATATTTTAAGCAGAATCTCATTGTGAGTTATAAGTAGGAGAATGGTCCAGCACAGAACAAGCAAACAATGACATTTAGTATCTGCAGTAAAATTCAGTTTTGAAAACCCTTCCTTAATATGTCAGACTTCATAAACCCTCTGCTTTGCAGTAAATGTATTTATGTTCATGTAGTTCAGGTTTTAAAACGGAAACAGTTAATTCTTTGAAGTAATTTTCACCAGTATTGCAAATTTTCTTTTTTGATGCCAAATTCTTCTGCTGGATACCGAGGCTTTCAGTACCAAAGAAAAAAATCCCTTCTGATGAGAATTTGCTGAAATCACCAAAGCAAAAGTAACTGATTAACTTCTGGAGTCAACCCAGTTCAGATAGCCTCCATAGCTATTCTCCCTTAGAAAACACAGAAATGGCTAAAACTCAGCAAAAATATACAGATACTGAGCTAGAATCTGTTGTGGTAGTAGCTGATAGTCATTCCCATCACATACCCTAAGAGATCACACAGCATCTTTGTTTAAAACTTTGCTATGCATGGTGGCGGGTGACAAGCATTGCTTTTAGGAAATGCTACTTTTTCATTAAATGTTGGATGAAAAAAGTAGAGGAGGCTGGAATCATTTTTCACTGAAATTGGAGCTGAAACAGATCAAAAACTTACTTTTTCTTCAAATCAAAATGGCTAATTGAAAACCAACATTTTTAAAACTAGGCAGCTTCAATAAAGAGCCCAGCCTGTGTTTTTTTTATGTTTTTGTTGGTGGTAAAAAATGATTTCAAATTCAAAACATGACTTTCTAAATTATTATTTTTGTTTTAGGTAATAATGTAAAAGTTCAGGTTTGTATTATATTTAAAATGATCAATAAAAAAGTTCTGATGCTTACAAAATCAACAGTTACATTTGTGATAAGATCAGAGCCATGGTTCAAAGTCAGGTAAACTTCTCAATCTGTCGCAGTTATCAGCAAGTTTTTTTCCTGCTTTTATTGATTTGTTTGTGTTTCTCCTCTTCCCTTCTTCTCACGCCGCTCGCCGTCTTCTAGTACAAACAAGTGGAGCAGTACATGTCGTTCCACAAACTCCCGGCCGACTTCCGACAGAAAATCCATGACTACTACGAGCACAGATACCAGGGCAAGATGTTTGATGAGGAGAGCATCCTGGAAGAGCTTAATGAGCCTCTGCGCGAGGTATGAAAACACACGCTCATCCACTATTATTATTATATTACACATTTCTTATTTCTTTGCAGAGGAAATAAACTGGAGTGCTTTCATTATGAAGCCCCGATAAGCTCATTTTTTGAGAAACGTTTAAAAAAGTTTAAAAATATAAATTCCTGTATTTGTTAGTTTAATTGTTGTCTGCACCTGATTTATTTAATTGCAGATGTCAGTAAATAAACAAATCTTTTTGTTTCGAGCAGCTTCTAATGATTACAAACCAGATTTTAAAGGAAATAAAAAGATGGGTTTTATATAAATTTATACAGAGAAATTTGCTTTTTCATCACAGTCCTCTAGATACTCCATGTTATCAAAAATAAATAAAGGAGAACTTTATTACTTTAGAAGGCATTCAAGATGAAACAACACTAGTTTGGGAAGTAAATCTGTGCAAATTGTTTCCAAATTTTTTAATTCAATATAAAACTGAGAAACCTCTCTCTGCCCACTAACAGCTTGTTTAAATAAGACATAGATATAAAACTTTATCCTTTAATCAACATGGACACACATTGTTGTTGGCTAATCAGCAAGTCAGTCATTCATGACTGGAGCTAATCAATTTAGCTTTCCAGCAAACAGTTAGAGCTGCACCATTTCAGTGCTTAAAAAAGTCAGTTTTTCTCCTTTAACACAGCTTAAGGATTACAGCGTAATAGGCAGAGGTGTTTAAATGCTTACTGATATGTTGTTTTCTAGTTTTACAGAAGTGAGTAAACTAATTGGCATGAATTGACCAATTAGAGCCAGAGTTTCCTATCATCCATAAAATCAGAGATAAAAGTCCACACAGAAGATTAAAATGTTGGAAAAGGTGGTGTTTTACTCTACGTTTCAAGTAAAGTACCGTGTTTGTGTTTTTGGATCCTCAAATTTGTCAGCGAACGATAAGAAAGTCAACATTATTCACACGAAAAAACACAAAAGTTTAATTAAGCAGCTCCAAACAAACCACACACTGTCTCCTTTCTACATTCAGGAAATTGTCAACTTCAACTGCCGTAAGCTGGTGGCTTCCATGCCACTGTTTGCCAATGCCGATCCCAACTTTGTGACAGCCATGCTGACCAAACTCAGATTTGAAGTTTTCCAGCCTGCAGACTACATCATCAGAGAGGGCACCATCGGCAAGAAGATGTACTTCATTCAGCACGGGGTGGTGAGCGTTCTGACCAAAGGGAGCATCGGCATGAAGCTGATGGACGGATCCTACTTTGGAGGTTTGTTGCCTCGCAATGTGATCGTTACTATTCATTCTGTGCATTTAAAGTAATTATTTATGTATTAAAGGCAGAAAGCAAACAACACCCTGATATTTTGCTCATATAGTTCTTGTGCAGCCTCGCCTCACAGCCCCTTCTGTCCCATTTTCACAGGCTGTTGTTCCTCTGTGGCCGTTTGGAAGCAAGTGGTGCCTCAGTCGCTACTGCGACCCTTAAACTGACACAGGCGTGTGCTTAAACACACTCACGCACACATTCTTAAGTCCCGTGGTTTAACTAGACCGAACATGCTGCGGTTTTAGCATTGGACGCCCTCTGCAGCAGACTTGAGTTCAGTGGCGTTGACAAATAATGTGCCTGCTGCCCCGAGCGCTGCTGCACTGACTCAACTGCACAGCATGCTCTCATGCACAAACACCCAATTAATAACAGCCAGCTAGCAAAGCTGAACTGTATTTGTATAGATGTTTGTAATGTCATACAGAGACCGTTTGAAGCCATGCCTGTCACCAAACAGGAAATCGCATGTCTCCATGCGCAAAGTTAATCCATCTGCCCAGACCGGGAGGACAGCATGGCTTAATCACTGCATGTGTGAGGGAAAGCTGTAAGTTAGTAAGGAGATGATGTAAATGTCCCTCTACAACTTCTGTCAGTCAGATTATTTAGGTTTTATTAGCAAAGTTTGGAACCATTTTTAAAAAGAAACTTTTTGAGGTATTTTTATACTTTTCTATATGTCTATCTCAACACAAACTGTTAAAAATAGAGAAAAGCAAAGACATTTTGCTTCAACTGAGTCTAAAGTTTAGACAAAATAAATAAGTAGAAGTATTCTGAGAGCACAAACCTCTGCCAAGGCTGTAGGGTCATTGGAAGATTCTTGGATCCCAGCTGTGATCCGGATCAACACCAAAATTTAATCACATATTTTGTGATTAATTTTTGTGTCACCTGGTAGGACAGGTGACACATTTACTGTAAACGAATCAAAATATGTTAATTAGTTTTTAAGTAATCTTGCTAAAAAACAGATAGACGGACAAACCAACCAACACTACCGAAAGCATACCTCTTTGGTGGAGGTAATGATCCAGTAGTACATAACTTGTTTGCCTTGCATCATCTTGTTGCAATGTAGTGTTCTGCTGGGAAACTTTGACACCTTCTTCCTACCTGAACATTGTTAGCTGATGTATCTAATAGCCTTCTACTCCAGCAGGACGATACTCTCAGGAGCAACTGCCAAGAGGCTAATAAGACATCATCAATAGTCCAAACTCCACAAATTCAACTGAATACCTGCCAGATGCATTGGAGTAAGATCGAATCATAAAAAATAAAAATAAAAAACACAAGTTGCAATGACCCAGAAGATTTGTTGCCACAGTAAATGTCTTTTAGACAACACCCAAAGGTTCTGGGTCCAATCCTCGGAGAATCAGAGCTGTTGTTGAAGCTCTACTCCTTCAGCATGTGCTTATAGGAAACATGTTAAAAAAATAATAAATTGCACAAAAGCAGCAAGGTCTGAAAACTGAGACCCAGATATCTTATTGAAGATTTCAGATCCTGAATGTTGGGGATACAGTATTCCTGCCTTTTTGAGTTTCTTCGCACCCAGTTTTTAATCTGACCTTTCAAGATCAGCGGAAGAAGCCACTAATGGCATAACTGAGGTTATCTTACACCTCACTAGAGAGAACTTTTACAACAAACATTTAACAGTCTGTTGGGAGGATGACACCACAAGCCACAAATGGTTACCTGCTGGTTTGAACAATTTACTCAGCCCTAGCGGTTTCATTAGACTTATGATCCTCTCCATACACGTCCCACTGGCTGCTAACGATGCCGACAACATGTAAATGTTTGTGTTTATGTAAATTCAGCAACATCACAAGTAAACTTTGATTCAGTGATAATTGGGACAGTGTGTGAAGAGACATTAAACAGTTCTCACAAATGTGGAGCCCCAAAAAAGATAACTGGCACATCTCTGAAATGTAAAAAAAAAAAAAGACTTTTTAGTAATCTGGACTAGATCCTTTCAATTATAACAAATTACTTGGATTTGATTTTTATTTTAACTGGCGCTATTTACAGTAAATAAACAATTTAATTGAAGTTAGACTGTTAGGTTTTAATTGATTGTCTGAATAGGATGTTTTTAAAGTGGATGTGAAATTAGGGCTTCACAAATCTTTGAAGTAATTAAATTAAGTAAAAACCCAATTCTGTCCCTAAAGCTGTTCTGTTAAAAGTAGGCCTTTTAAAAATAGGCCAAAATAAGACATTAGCAGCAAACCAGCTGAATATGCTATTCAGAGGTGTATCTGACAACTATCTCCTTAATTACTCTGCTTTCATCACACTTAAATGCATCTTAATGGTGTGTCACAGTTTGCAGAACTTGATCGGGTTGCTAAAACTGCAGATGAACAATTTCATTCCAAAAATTTAATTTTGTTGGGTGAAGTTGAAAATTGGCAAAATGGATGTTTGAAGAACTATCCAAACAGAAACTTTGATTGTACTGCAGCTTTTGGGGGTGGCTTCATCCCAGTGATTTGGGGGGTGGTTCCTTCAATTTGAAGATCTAGGGTTCAATCTTTAGCCCCTGCAGCTGGCCCATAGACTATATATATATATATATATATATGTATGCCAAGAGTGAGCGAGACATCGACTCACTGATCCACACCACCAGGATCTACAGCACTGACATTGGGATGTCATTCGGACTAGAGAAATGCGGTCGGATGGTTACAAAGAGAGGGAAAGTCATC
>NC_051453.1:14805441-14819148 GCF_001649575.2 Kryptolebias marmoratus | reverse complement strand
TATATATATATATATATATATATATATATATATATATATATACATATATATAGACCTCTGATCAGAACCTAGGATTTGAAGCTGTAATGGAACCAGCTTTCCTGGTCCACTGATTCCAGTAAAAGTTTTAGGTTCAAAAGATACAACATGGCAGCTTCAGTAAACCGGGTCCTGCTGACTTTATTCCCAGCAAGAAAAGACAGTGACAGTGGCAGGGTATTATTTTAATAAATGGATCCTTTTTAATGGGGAGTAGGTTTGTGTTTACATGAAGCTGCTGAAACAGTGGAGTTATAAACGGATATAGGTATGGTCCTCTCCAGTTCAGATCCTGTATGTGCTCTCTTTAAGGAGAATTCCTGCAATTTGTGGTTTACTTTTATTACTGCTCAGAGTCAGGAGAGGTCGACCTTCCAGGCGAGGGAAAAGGAGGGCATGTGGTTGTCAAGACAACACTTGGCTCCAGCTCTCAAAAAAAGGAAGTTAACGGGGGAAAGAAAAGATACTAAAGAAAGGAAAAGGGAAGTTGTGAATATAATGAAGCTCAGCTGCACATTTCTAAATATAGTGTGCACTTCTCACAGCTGTCAATGATGGAGGAAAAACTCGTGTTTTTTGTCTGACTGGGTACAACGCCTGCATGCAAAACACATTTACTCAAGACCTTCGGTTTCCTAAAAAAAATATAGTGTTTGAGTTTTATTTTGTGGCAATGTGTCAGTAAGCGTTGTAATTTGTGGAGTGTCTGTTCTGTTCTCTGTCACTGCCCGACACCCCAAAATCTGCTAGTCTGACATTTTCTGAGTCTCAAGTCGCGTCTGCTTTCTCTGTCACCCCACCAGAGATCTGTCTGCTGACCCGTGGCAGACGGACAGCCAGTGTGCGAGCGGACACCTACTGTCGCCTGTACTCTCTCTCGGTGGACAATTTCAACGAAGTGCTGGAGGAGTATCCCATGATGAGAAGGGCCTTCGAGACAGTTGCCATCGACAGGCTGGACAGGATAGGTAAGGCTGCCAGAGGTCAGGAAGTTTAGTTTGGTTTGAGCAGTTTTCATATCTAATAAAGACAAAAAAAATACAGTGCAAAGATGGTGCTGTAACTATAAACAACAACTAAACTCTGAGTAGATGAGTTAAAAGTAGAAAATGATTCTAAACAACAAGAAAAAAAAATCAATGGATGATTTAATTGCAAATAAAACAGAAAGCCTGAATTATTATACAAAGTGAACAGAGAAATGATGATTACGACATAATCATAAAATGTAGCTAAAATTGAATCTAGTCAGTTTTCCTAAATTTACCTTTTTCCGATGTATTTTTGCATTTTTACCACTGCGACCCAGTGATAAAAAGCACAAGTATGCAGCCCTAATAAGCACATGAGTCATTCATATGATGAAATGGAGCAAAGGGGAAGAATACTCATTCATTAATGTGATGTCTTTGTCAAAACACTGCACTGCCTGACAGCTGCGTTGTTCCGTATGAATGAGTGAGTGTGAAAACATATTCATAGCTGTGAATCCTGTCTGTGTGTTATTGTGTTTTACATGCTTCCTGTAAATATGGGCCGTTATGGAGCAAAGTTATTGAACATATGCGACAGCTGAAACATGTCCCACTGATATGTTAAATGATTACTCAGCAGAAGCTGAACGTCCCTGGTTTGAACGCTGAGAAACACACACACACACACACACAGACTTCAACGCTTATTGTGTTTGACGGCTATTTTTATTCAGTGTGAACAACTTTTGCGCCCCACTTCTCCAGGGTCAGCTCTGCTGCTGATGTCACATGACTACGCTTGGCATGTGCACAAAAAGCTCCACATCCGCCACCTGTCAGGTGTTGCCATGGCACCTGGATTCCACACACGAGCAGCCTTCAGTCTGACAGCTCACTTATCTGGAGAAATACTGGCACGTGTGCTTCAAGACAGAACCGGCAGCCAAGCGTTCCCACTGGGCCCCACGAGCACTCGATGCACGTTAATAACCAATGATGCACGTCTTTGTTTGGCTTTGTCAGTAGTTAGTTTGTACAAAAACATCAGATTAAACGCTGAGAAGAATTAAAAAGTAGCCTTTCTTGAAGGAATGCACATCACCCTCTGCCTTGAATGTCAAGGTTTTATACAAAGATGTTGCATGATCTGTTATCTTTGAGAAAGAGTAGGGGATGACTCTCAGCTAGTCCCACGCCAAATTTTAGCTAGTTATCTATAAAAAAATAAGTTTTGTATTTACTAAGGTTAATTTGCTGCGGTGACCACTGTCAATGAAATTGACCCCCCAAAGGTTAAACAGTTATACAGTAGGTTGTACAAGTATCCCCCCCCCCCGGTTATCTTTCTGTTTTGTTGTCTTACAACATATACTGTCACATTCTGTAGCTGCAACTACTGAACAGTGATAGAAGAGGAGATGAAAGTGTTCATTTTTAACCAAATGATTCCAAAGTGTCTCATATCTCAGAGAAGCTCTGCAAAGACCTGTTTCCAATCAGATGCTCTGCCCTCATGTTCCCCTATGTGTCCAATCTGCAAGTTCTTGTCAGTTGTCATCACTTGTAATATCTGATTCCATCTCATCACTCCCCAGAACAGGCACTTGGCAGGCAGAGGCCTACACTCCTGCTACTCTAATTTAAAGCCGTTCACAGGAGGATGTAGGACAAGACAGACCTGTAATATATCCTGGGGGGAAACTTGCTTCTTGACAATGAACATTCACACCATTATAACCTGGTTTATCTAGGGTGCAGCGGAGTAAATATGGATTCCTCTCTCTCATCACTCCAGTTCTTGGTTAAATACCTCGGCACAAAGCTTGAACTGTGGAACCAGGTGTTTTCAGTTCATACTTTACAGACAGTATGCTTTTTGTATCTCTTCTCCTCACAATAATGAGTTTGGATAAGAGGAGAACAGCTCTTTCTGCCCTCTCCTTTTTGGGAATGATCTACCTTTCTATCCAGATATCCAGACTGCCTTCAGCAGTGAACATCCAAACTGACAACCAGCAATAATCATACAGAAGAATTTCATCCCTCTTTGTCCCCAAGGAAGATGTATTGGATAATCTGGAAGCTTTAAGACGACTCACAAGCAGCAGAAATGAAAACCTTGGTTCTAACCTTTACACCTGATATTATTTTTTAGCCAAACTCATAATATCAAAGAAAATACTTTCTTCTTATCATCTGAACCAGATTTAACCTTCCCTGAGGATGGTTTTGGTTTCTTTACTTAGGAGTATTTCCTGTCAACAGTTTGTCTGCCTCATTTCAACATTAGTTGTGTTTCCTTGGCCCTAAAAGCTGTTATTTCAAAGCTCAGAAAGAAAAGGACTGCACATTAATAAAAGAAATACAGCTCCATTTAACTGTTTTCATCACAAAGATGAGAACTTCCACAGGCATCCTTTAAAAGACTCATCCTAGTGGTTTAGAGTGGCACACCTGTGAAATCCCATTAATGTTGATCTCTCCAGCTGTAGCTTGACCCTGCCGGAACCCCAATCAAATGCACATCTGCTTTCAGAAAATGCCTGCTTCCTTAGGTGCAACTGTGCAAACATCTTTGCCAGTAACAAGTGAGATTCAGTCTATAGTCACCTGGAGTCTGGTACTTTCTAGAAATCTTTCATCTCAAATTTTTGAAAAGAACGCTGGGGCTTTGTTTTACTCTAAAGCGTTCTTAAAGATCCACTGATCTTTTTGTTTAAAAAATTGTTTATTACTGTAGTCATTTGCAACCTGAGATCAAAACACTTCTTGTGCTCAAAAGTGAGTTGTTAAAGTGAAATGGCTTCCAAGTGATATTAGACATGTCTAAATTAAGGTATCAGCTTGTGCAAAGTCATATCAGAGGGGCACAGACTGCAAAGATTTTTGGGGGATTTTTTGTTTTTTTAGTTCCTGTCTAGACTTTGATCCAATTTCTTTGGCATATTCTGCATGCTTTATGTGTATTTTACCTTCTTGCTTTTGTAATCCAGGGTGGAAAAAAACTGCCCTTAGTCCCGCCTTACTGCCCCATTGGTTAGAGTGACAGTCAGTCACAAAGGGCATGCAGCCAATTGACACACCTGAGGCAATTATTTAAGCTTGCTCCAGCTTTCCCTAGTCAGATGTGAGGGGGAGAGCTGGAGACAAAGGAGCTACAGGTTAGTGTTCTCAAACAATCAGTTTATCTCTGTTGTAATGCACTGTTTAACCTTATAATATAAAAATCATGTAGATCCAAGAAATCCAGTGAGTTTGGAGCCTTGGAGCTGCCATACTCTCATCTATTATTGGAATTGGTGAGTAGAGAGCACAATGTTTGTTGTTTAGTATGTGGGTGGCAGCAAATGTTAATTGTGATCATTAATTGTTGTAATCTAACTTTAAGATAATGAGATAAATGTTTTATTTGGTCTGACAGATTAGATATTGCATTTAGTTCTGTGTGAAATTGAAGTTAACTAGCCGGCTGGAAATTTATTGGTCCTGTTTATGTTAATACAGGCCAGGTGATCCCTTTTGTAGGGAATAAGATGGCGAGCTTCTGAAAACTGGCTGGAGCCAGGAGAACTTTAAGAATCACTCCCTACTGGTCTGGTCTGTATCATTTCCCCCCTCCATCTCATCATTCAGGCACATACTCTATTATTCACCTCTTCATCCGAAACAACTTGCGCTGGGACATTCTCAACTTAAATATCTGGATAACCCAACCATGGATTTCTGAATGTGTGTTGGTCAGACTTTGGACTGACCAGCGGGGAATTTAAGACCAGTTGGGCACAAACAAATGAAGGATTGCTGCAGTACTGTGTATATATTTGTTTTTGTATTTAATGTATGGCTGTTTTGTATCGTTTACTTTAATTTTGTCTAATACATGGTATTGAAAAAAACAGTTGTTTTGTGTCGTTCTATTGATTACTGACAACGGCTCCAGTAAACGAATTCTAGTCTTCTGATTTTCTTCCATCTAGTCCTTTTACACTTTAAATAGTGTCCATTACCCGCAGTTAGGAATAATGTTGCACTTATCAAATCTGTACGCAATGATCCAGCATTTTTCCCACTTGTGCCAAAAATGGCTGCTCCTGTCAACTCAAACACCATTTGCTACAGTGTGCATTTTGGCATTACACCAGCTTTTGATCTGCCCTGAAGTTAGAGCTTTTACATTCAGTTATGGTTTGAATGGCTAATGCTGGATCAAGAGAACTGCAGGAAACTTTGAGTCCACTATGCTGAATAAGCTAAAGCTAACTTAATTCTTTAAATTTTCCTATATCCCAGCTAAAGGCCAAGTAGCTGGTCAGTCGGCGTCTCACAGAGGCATAATGTTGGACAATGTGGTTCATGGACATTCATTAGTAGCCTCTTGTTTGCAGTTTGAGTCCTTCTAAATCACCATTAGATGTATCTGTTTTCCCTAACGTTTCATGAAAAGGAACAACGCTTGTTAAGATAGTGATGCACTTAATCAGATGTAACTTCATCAAAGTAATTGTTTATTTCTTTTTGGGGAGCTAAAGCACTCTTTATCGAAGCTAAAGTAAAAACAAGCATCTTCAGAAGGATGCCCTTTTACAAAAAACAAAGAACTTTAAATACTAAAAATAAAGTACAATAAAGCAAAGTAAAAGAAATACATTCATAGCTCAGAATAATTCTTAGCAACACTATTTTCTGCTTCCATATCATTGCAGGCAAGAAGAACTCAATCCTGATGCACAAAGTTCAGCATGACCTTAATTCTGGTGTTTTCAACAATCGTGAGAATGAGATGATTCAGGAAATAGTCAAATACGATCGGGAGATGGTTCAGCAGGTGGACGTACCACGACCGAGGGCCATGTCCATGTCGTCTGCTCTTCCTGGTGGGATCTTTACTCCTCCAGCTTCTTCCACTCAGCCTCGAGACTCAGCGATTGCCACTTTGCAGCAGGCCGTGGCCATGAACTTTTGTGCCCCCATGCAAGGGAACTCAGTGGGGACACTGCAGTCTCCGAGGATGGTGAGGAGATTCCAGGTGATTCAGAGTGTATCCAGCCCTGTCTCTGCCTCTCCCCTACAGTCCCAGCTCCTTGCTTCCAGTGCCTTTGCTCCAGTCTTGGCCAGCCCCCCTGTCCAGAGCCCACTGGCAGCTAGAGGACGATCATTCCAGTATGGATCCAGCGCCCTGGCTGGTCCCATCTCAGGCTCCCAGCTTTCTCTGGTTCAACAGCACATAGCCAGCCCTGCACACCGGCCCAGCACACACAAGAGCACCCATTCTTTGCAACTGGGCAGCCTGAGCCAAGATGTCAGGGCACTGTCAGCATCCCAGCCCTCACTGCCTCACGAGGGGGGGCAACCAGGTGTCCCCAGTCCACCTCAGTCCACGCGAGTTTCCTCCACCTCCATCGGACCTCCTCAGACCCCGTTGGGTCCCACAAGCATTCGGAGCGCTATTCCACACAGGGTGATTCTCCCTCACCAAATGTCAGCCGGCGCATTTCCTGTAGCTTCTCTGCCCGGTTCTGTGCATGGTTATACAACCGGTGCAGGACTGGCAGTAGGGGGCATGGGTCAGGGAGACATGGGACCACCTAAGAAGGACTCTACAGCGAGCCTTCCTGAGACAGAACACATCAAAGTACGATCCAGGCTATCGTCAAACTTGTGATCTTGAACAAACTGTGCTGGGCGAGTGACTCAGTGCAGAGATGTGTTTCTCTGCTCCTTTTTGCAGTTTGACTATCTGAATGTATAAACTTTGAGTGAGCAGGAAGCATCAGAGACGAGACTGGTTGAAACTTCCACAATGAGGTGATTTTACTCACAGACGTAGTTGCACAAGTACGTAGTGGCAAAGTAGCTCCTTTCACAACATAGTCAACAACATATGCTTCACTTTCCTCTCGTTCACCTCATTTAATGCAAACTTGGGGTCAGAGGGGACTAAAGGATATTCAGGGACCTGCTTCAGAAATCAGAGGTTGCCACTTTTTTTGGTGTTTAACTGTTTTATCTATATGATGTTCCAGCTGCTAAAGATGGTCTCCTTATAACAGAAATTAGGGTGTTTTTTTTTTTCTTCTCAGTTATCGCTTTAAATCAACCCAATAACTATATTGGTAAGCACAAATTGTTAAAAAGAGATGTTGATAATATGACCAGTTTGAAACAGCTCCCTCTTTTCATGACATGGTGTTTTAAGCCATATTTCCCACAAGCTGTAAGTGGGAAGAGATTCAAGAAAGTATATAAAAAATCAATCATCTTCTTTGTTTCTTCGTGGTCAATACAGAAATAAACATGTGAGCCTGCAGGTACTTTAGATCACAGGGTCTCTAACATACTGGAATTACAGCTAGATCTAGTTTGATTTTTACAAAAAAAATACACCATATCTGTTCAATTTTAAATTTAAATGGAGCATATCAGCTTAATGTAGCTTGATTGTTTTGTTGAAGAAGGAAACATCTTTGGTACAGACAGGCCTTTAGATAACTTTTTTTTTTTTCAACCAAACATGGTTCAGAACAATATGCAAAAGTTAGCAGCTAGAGGTTAGAGACAAGTTCAGAGCTCCCATGAGTGGCCAGAAAAAGGAACTGTAACCAGTGTTGCTCATGTCTGCTGGATATACAAAAACATCAAATGATAAGGACAACTAAATAAGTCTGTTCTAGACCTCTATTCTCACCTGATCAAGACATGACTGACGGAGCTTTAAGATTCACAAGTAAATTTCTTGTCTCTCAGCAGATTTAATCTTTAATGTTGTTATAAAAAAAAGATGGTGTGAGAATTAAAACCCACACTTCAACTTGCATCCACTGCCAGTTAATTACAATCAGTTTTATACAAGTTTAATTGTAAACGGCAACTCTTATCATCAAAATTCATTGTTTTTGAAGCACGACTTTCCCTTTCCATCAGCAGCAGTTTAGGGAAAGCATCTCTATGCCAAAGTCACTTCACACAAACAGTGAAACTCTAGACGACCTCAAACAACTTATAGCAGCCCAGTTTTTGTAAGCAGCCAAGGACAGCAGATACTTAGCAGGATGTACTGATTACTGCAGCGTGCCTCTGTCATTGATGCCTCAGTCAGAGTTCATTGGATGCCGCTGATTTGTGTCTAGAAGCATTTAGGAAGAGGGGGACCCTTTTCTCCTGGACCTGACATCCTATTCACCTCATCTCACTAAAGCCTGAATCATTACCGGGTAATGAGAGTGGAAATTGGAATCCCTCGGGCCTGTTTGGGTCCCTTATTATCATCCTTCAGCTGGATTTCATTATACAGTGCCAATAATGAGTTCTTCTCCTATAATCACTTTACATTTTTATTTTGTTTGGTTTGCTGTTACCCACCTTGAGAGTTCAAAATCAGACAAAGTTGACAGTTTAAAAGTATTTTTTCTACAGTGTTGTTGAGGTTGGTTGTGGTTTTTTTTTTTGGTTTAAGCTTGAATTATTTCCCCCTGGATCTCATTTTGGTTCTAAAGCAATTAATAGAAGCTTGTTATGAAACTAGTGTTTACTTCACATAATGTTCAGGGGGAATCGTCTTGCATTTAATGATAACGTTAGCTTTTGGGTTCTTTATAACACATTTGGGGGTGACTGTTCTTAAAGAAAACATGCAAACGAATAACAGTAGAAGGTTTAATGGTCGTTTTTTTAAATTCAAATAACTATCACATAACAGCATGTTGACGTTCTCCTTAATGATTAAAAATTAACATCCATAACAAAACCTAAGTTCAAGATCCTACAGTGTTTTTGTGCACAAATCTTTGAAATTTTCACAACACTGACTGAAACCAAATCCAAATAAAACACTAAATTCATTCAGTCATTTTCTATGAATGTGACGTTCATGACACAAAGCAATAACGGTTTGAAAACGGAGTGAATGCTAACTTTTATGCAGTTGATATTCTGTTGTATTCTTGATGTGTACATGAAGATGCAATATTTGGATTTTAGATGGATTTCTCCAAGCTTACTTAAATTTGTGTTGAATGTCTGTTTTTGGAAGCAGATAATCTGATTTAAACCACAATCCTCACTAAAAATAAACTGACTGACATGGTTATTCCAACGTGTAAACATAGCATATAAACAGGACTATTTATTTATCTAACCTAGTTCACAATAAATGTACACCTATTATAAAAGAACTCTACTTTGCAGTCTGTCAGAATGCATATTATCATTTGATATGAACTGATACTACTTGAACATTATAATTAAAGCTGAAGAAATCAGTGTGCGTTTCCTCCGCAGATGTTTGCAGGACCTCCCAGAGTTTGTATATATTCCTCTGCCAGACGATGTGAGGTCTGCATGGTTTCTCCTGTTTAGATTCCATTTGTTATTTAGCTGTTTTGTTCTTGCACACCCCGTTTGTTTCAAAACCAGGCACTTAAATAACACTGCTCTCAGATTTTCTTTTCATAACTCAAGCAAGTTTAAAGAAAAACAAAACATAACATAATAATAATAATTTTAAGGTATATAAATGTTAGCCAGCTGTTTAACTCGATCAGTGCAGCCCCAAGGCTTTGCACACATTTACATGCATGGCTGCAGCAACATTCAAGGAAATATCTGCAGCTGTGAGCTTTACAGTCTCTCTTTTTTTTTTAAACTTGAATTCAGAAAGCCTTTCTGCTTGTATTTACAGTTTATAAATCTATTCTTTGAAACTGCAGTTTTTATCCTGCTGTGTTTATCAGTGAGAGCGGCTGTTCAGACTGTTTGAAACTTGACAAGGGCTGTTTGAACTAAGTGAGATATGACAGCCTAAATTTCAAAATGTCCAGTTATGCTAAAGAGTTCTGACAATTTATATTACAGGTGAACACCTGAAAATTCATGATGCACCTTGAACACAATGATTAAATCTGAAATTTTATGGACTTGTATTCATGCCGTTGGTGCTTCTTTTGCTCCTTTTTGCTTCTCTCCTCAGATCCCAAAAAATACTGATTCCAAAAGCCAATCTTAAAACTAAACATCGTGTTGCTACGATACACTGAGCTTCTAGTCTCGGACAACCTTAGACTGTCGCACTCTGGGAAGACGTCAGCGGTGGATGTTTGTGTGTCAGGGGCCTGATTTTCTTTTCTTAAACCGTCTACATTTGCCGCATTTCCCTATCCCTTCAAAACCTGTACATACCCAGTGCCTATAGCAAATGTCTTAGTCTTTGCAAACATGTACAATATTTTCTGTGTGTGTGGCTTTAAAGACAAAGCAAGGTCCTCACAGATATCACTGTCAACTATATTCCACTGCAATACATGTACAAAAAGGAAAATCAATAAATTGTATTTGAATACAGTATGGTTCCTCTTTAGGTTTTTACTTTCTGGTTATGTTGACAAGAGTTTAGGACTAATGCGTACAAAAAATGTTTGTCCCTCCCTCTATTAGTTCACTCATACACCATTTATCCAGGTCATGTCCTTCTAGGTACTCAGAACTATCAATAATTCACAAGAAAGCTGCTCCACATTCCTGACAGTGACGTTTGCATCCTTTTACGCTTTCATACACCGCTCCGGTTACGCATTAGTCTGAACACTGAAGTATGTGTATGTATGTGAAAGTAGGTTTAGCCCAGATTAGACCAGAGGCACGTCACATAGTGATACACAGAAGAGCTTGTTTAAGAACCTGCATGTGAAACTGGTCGTAATCTGCCATGAAAATAAATGTAAAAATGTATTGTTGCAATCTTATGGGGGTCCCCACGGTGACATTTGTGGGAAGAATATTGTTGTGTGTCCAAAAAAAACCAATATGTCACAAGAGAGTAGGAGTGAGCGTGAGACAGTTAAAGGTCCACTGTGTCAAATGTGACGTCTAAAAATACAAAACTGTGATCTTGTAGATTACCCTTTTTGTAGACTGTTGTAATCTACAAGATTATTTTTTTTAAATCTTGTAGATTTAAGCAGATAAAACATAAAATGATAAAGGACAAATACAAAAACCAGACTCTGGTTTGTCCCTTTTGATCTACTAAAGTAACATGATAACAACTAGCAGATTCATTAAACCAGTGATTCCCAAACCTTTCAGCTTTAAAATCAAAAAATAAGTTGTATAGACTTGCAACCTCGAGCCTCATCATCCATTATATTCATCTTCATCCATTCATGACCACTGTTTTTATCTCTTTGCAACACTTAGGACTAAATACACCATTGGCAATCCTTTTTAAAGTTAATTTGATTTCTGTCAGTGTTCACAAGACCCCACCACTTGTTGTTTCATGACCCACAGTGGGGTCCTGACTCTACTCCAACTTGACAAACCACTGCTTTAAACAACTCCAGTCTCAAAAATGTCAGCACTTCATACGAATGCAGCTTTATACACCTTTACTATCACTTTCAGTTTCACATCTCATGGCTATTCCTTTTAAAAATATAACATTCCTGCAGGAAGTGCCCGCAGGCTGCATCAAAAGTGCTACAGCTAGCTGCAGCTGTTGCGATTTACTTTTGAAAATAAACAGTTTCATGGAAACGACCTTGTAATCCAAAAGTGATGACAGGGTAAAGGTTTCTAAAATGATGTTTGTAGGAATCACTATGAAGTTCTTAAGACTGAAGTGGTTTGAAGACAGCAGACTAGACAATGGCTCATCAGTCTGGACAGAATTATCCAAACTGAGGTCATTCAATAAGCGGCCTACAATAGGAAATATATTAATTGTTAGTAATGTTTCTACAGAACTTCAAAAGGTTTGAACTGTCATTTTTAATAGGATTAAAGAAAGGCTTCCATTTCTTAGAAAATATTCACCTGAATTAGCTTTGATTTGTTTAGTTATTTCAGTTTATAATGTGAAAACAGTAACTGTTGATTGTTGGTTTAAGAGTCTGAAACATGACTGTCAGGTGCTCGGTGGTTGATGGTTAATCAAGTCACTAGCTGTCAGTCAGGATAAAAGGTCAGGGCAACACACACCAACATCCCCGATGTGCACGCACACACACACACACACACCTGCCAGCCCTGTATCACCTGTATCTATCTCCCAAACACCCACTGCGCTGCCTCCTCCTTGCTCCCTCCCGGGCTGTCTGTACACTCTTTCTCCCCCCGCTTGGTGCTGCTGAGTGCCGGGCTCTAATGGCACCACGGGGCAGGAGATAGGCAGGGAGAGCCCAGGAGCCTGGCAGGAAAATCAAAGTCCCCCTCGGTGAGCGTAAGTGGTGCGGCTATCGTGGAGCGGCTTCCAGCTCTGGTATGTCTGGCAGATAGAGAGCAACACTTCCTGATGGTCCTGCAGCTGGGCTAAAAAGACCCACGCACACCGTCTGCTGCGATGTTACCTCTGCACATCCCTCACACACTCGAACATCATCACATCAGATCAGTAGTTACTGTTTTTGAATATTAAATACAAGTTTGTACCGTCTCGATTCTATTTCTGGTTGGAGATTATCTCAGGCGCTGAGAGTGTGGGACGGGGAAACAACCCAACAAAGTCCCTCACTTTATCTCAGCGCTGACACAGACGGTCACACTTCTGACCGCTTTAGAGCTTTGGAGCCTCCACTTGACTCACATCCGGCATCCTGCCAGCAGGAAGTCGAGCACAGGGGCTCCAAACAGAAACACACAAGCCTGGTAACTGTCTACGCTCAAATCAAAGACGCTCTTGGAGGCAGACAAGAGAAAAGCACGAGCCACTTAACTGACTGCTGCTGCCTTTAAAGTAGCATCTATGCAAGTCATATTAAAGTAGCTAAATTAAACTGGAGAGAAGGTGCTAAAAGAACTGAAGCAAAACACTTTTTGGTTCCCACATGAGCAAAATACAACCCTAGGAGCACAAGCTGTCCTTGGACCCTTGGACCAACTAATACCAACCTACATTGTTTCAAATAAATCAATAAAAACATGATTTCCTAATTAAAATCTTGAGTGAACTGAAAGTAAAAGGAGATCCAAACGTTTACCCATGAGCTGATTTTTTAAATATATTTCAGTATCCGGAAACAAGCAGCAGGACGAAAGGAAGTAAAAAGTCTTAAAAGTGTCTTCAAACAGCAGATTATTGTTTCCCAGTTCAGTGAGTGGCTCAGCCTATTGCCCGCCGATGTTTTAGTCCCTTTACTGTCTTCCATAGAAGCACTGGTCTAATTAGTTGCAATTAGCAAAAACAATGGCTGCAGCATTACGTATTGTTACACGCAGGCCTGTCTGAATGTCAGATCAGCAATAAATAAACAAGTCTAACTCATCTTAACTTTCCTGAAAGCTTTGCAGACAGCTGTCTCCTGCACTGAAGAAGCTACTCAGAGGCAGCTGAAAGCACAGGTAAAGTCAGGAGATTTTTTTGTTGTTTAAAAAAAAAAAGAAGCCTTTTTTCCCCCCCCTGTCAAAACCTTGCCTCAGTTGTTTCTGGGAGAAGTAAAACCATGTTTCTGATTACTTTCTCCCCCTGAATCTTGGAATCTACCTTCTTTTACGCATCTTGTTTCAAAGCCTATTTTACTATATACAGGTGCTGGTCATAAAATTAGAATATTATGAAAAAGTAGATTGATTTCAGTAATTCCATTTAAAAAGTGAAACTTGTATATTATATTCATACATTACATACAAACTCATATATTTCAAATGTTTATTTCGTTTAATTTTGATGATTACAAATGACAACAAATGAAAATCTCAAATT
>NC_051453.1:14665515-14804121 GCF_001649575.2 Kryptolebias marmoratus | reverse complement strand
GTATGTAATGTATGAATATAATATACAAGTTTCACTTTTTAAATGGAATTACTGAAATCAATCTACTTTTTCATAATATTCTAATTTTATGACCAGCACCTGTACTGTAGCATGTTCTGAAATAATAATAATAATAAAAATAACAGGTTGCACACTGCAGGGCTGCATTAGTGGGGTGGTGTTATTCCATCAAAGGGACAATTCAAGCAAAACAGCTCCTTCTCAGACCCGTCAGACCACAGATTGCTTTAATGAAGAGATGTTCTGAGCTCTGCGGTGTTTTTATTTGTCACAGTACAGTCTTGATTTTTTTCACGTTCTGATCCAAAACCCACTCTCCTGCTCTAATAAAGAGTCCCAACTAAAACACACCTATACCGACTTTCTTCTCCCAAACCAACCCGCTGCTGTCTTAATCTCACAGACCGAGTGTCGTACAGCTAGCAGCCACCCAACTCTTCCAGCTACTGTGAGCCACACCTACAGCCCCGCTGAGGCACTCCATCTCTCCCGTCCATCCTGGAGCACAGCTCATCGTTGAGCTCAGGCCAGACAACCTTTTCATTTTATTTTCCCAGGCAGAGATGCAGCGAAGCGTGATCTACGCTGTCGCTAAAACATGCGCTGATGTTGACATCTGGCTCCATGATCAAAAACCTGGGCTTAGTTTAATGGAACAAATAATTAGTTGACTGAAAAACAGAGAATAGAAAACAGTTTTTACTTCCTTTAAAAATCTATGTCAATGAAACTAGCATGCATATCACCTGCCCCCCTGTATGTGGCAGTTTTAATGTTTATTACTCAAACTAATCTTTAAATGTGAGACTAACTAAGTCGTCTTTTATTTAGCGTTTCCTGATTTTTGAAATGTCTGTTCAGAAGAAAAAACAAAAAAAGTCACATTATGAATACAAATACAAAGAAATCTTCAAAGTTTCCACTTCCATAAAGTGCGTTAAAGAGCCTAAAACTTGGCGATATGAGCGACTGGACCTCCCAGATACCAAAAAAAAAAATGAAGGGGGCAGAGCGAAGCATATTTTGTTAATCGAGCCAGCAGGTGATGGATAATTTCAACCAGAATAATAAAAGCACTGATCAAAGTCACATCATAAAATATGAAACGCCATGCAAATCACATGAAAACCTACAGTCTGTTTATGCCCCCCTCCATCGAAGATTATTTCCATTTCATTACATTGTCACTCAACCGGCTTTGTGTGGTGCCGCCTGCTTTTTGCCTTTGAACATCAGCAACACCTTTTGTCTGGAACGGCTGGAACGTTTCCAGCGACGATCAGATAGCACTTTTGCTATTTTTAAACTTCTGGATGTGGCACTGGCCCAGAAAAATAAGATCCGAGTTGATTAGTGAAGCCTTTTGTGCCGTGCCTAACAGGAGGCCTTCATCTCACACACAGGACTGAAACACGCAGATACGACTAAATAACGGGCCGTCTCATTTATCCCATCTGGGCACGCTAAGAATACCAGCGTCTTCTCTGACCTGAATGAATAAAAACAGAGATTTTAAGAAACACGTTTATTTTAGGGAAAAAGTCCAGTGTTTAGTATCTCCAAAGACAAGACTGATCAGTCCTCCCTGTTTAGTAAAAAAAAACATTTTAATTTATTTTTTGTCCGCTTTCTCAGAAGAGGTTGAAATGTTTGAGAGCAGCCTGTAAGTGATGACTGGGTGGGTCAGCTCTCCCTAGAGGTATCCGATGCAGAAACAGTTTGCATAAAAACTTCTTCTCAGTGTGACAGAGCAGCACAAGTGTTTGAGTGATTTACCAAAGCAGCAGCTGTATGAGGTTTTTTCTTTTTTGCTCTGTAGTTGACGTCTTCACGGTTCCATCCGATGCCGATTCCCTAATTTTTTTCGCCCGGATGAGTTGCCCACCCACCTTTCCATCAGTCTAACAGTCTAGCTAATCAGGCGAGCTCGCTTCCAGCAGCTTCCAGCCGGCCTGCGGAGCGGGAGGCAGGCGGGGCGCGGCCAGATCAATGTCCTCGTGTCTGCCGGGAGACTCCGGGGCCTGCAGCCTCCCTGCCGCACTCTGTCAGTTCCACTCATCTTTTTTTACGCTGCTGCGCGAGCCTCTCAGCTGAAGAAGTAAGTGGATTCTTTCACCTGATGGAGATCGAAATCACCTGGAGAGGCAAGAGGCAACGTGTCAGAGCAGCTTTAAGTCAGTGGGCAGTGGTTACAGGTGATAAATTATGTACACAGCGCTACATTTTTTCTGCTAATGCAAAGTTAGCTATGGGAGCAACTCGACAGAAACCAAACTACTAGATGTAACATAAAACAAAAAGGAATTACCAAAAGGTTCATTAGTAGGATTTATGATAATTAGGGAAATTCTCGGTTCAATCAGAATAAAGTTTGTCCAAAGGGACGATTCTTATGCATCAACAGAAACAGAGAAACTTTTTTTTAAGTGACTAAAACTCAAAAACGTTTTTAATTAATTAAGACTCAAGTTTTTAGCTTCAGCAGGCAGCAGAATTCTTTTCTGTGAACGCTGATAAAGCGTTTGAAAGCTAATTTTAGCTCAGCGTGAGCTCCTGCCCTGCTTTGTGCTTTGACTTGTTTGCTCCTTGACATCTGCGTTCACCAGCAGGAGCTGCAGCGTGAATTATTGAGGAGTGAGCATTAAAAAGTGAAGACTGAAAAGCTTCAAGTGGCTTCAGAGTGTTGCCACCAGTGCTTTAATACACTGACCTATGACCTGTGTCTGGGGTCATAAAGTAAATGTGCTCAAGACAGATTTTTTTAAAAATATGGCTGCTCTGTTTTTATTTTTTGTTGTCACAAATAGAATGATTTTTAATCAGGTTTTCCACATTTTATTTCCTGACTGAGGAGTTTTTGTTGCAAATTTACTCATGAATCAATCTTAAATATAAAAAAAGTTCAAATCTGATGAATCCAAAGTAAGACAATATGAATTGCATTTATTTCCAATAACTACTATCACTTCTACCCAGGTCACGTATCAGCTGGATTGCACCCACCATTTACAAACCCAATGATGTGCTGTAAACAAGCTTTCTGATTGGCTAAGGCACTGCTGACATCAGGTCTTTCGGAGCTGGGCTACAACTGATTCCTGTATTGGATGATGTGTAATCTATTAATAATTTGGCACTTTATGGTTCAGAAAGAATGAGCTCGCAGGCCGGACATGACCCGAGGGCCACCAGTGGAGTTATTGGTCAGTTACTGACCTACATGTGCATTATAAATTTTTTAAAGCTGCACAATTTATCTTCTTAAATGGAGAAACAGCACGCTACTCCTCCAGGACATGGTTTTCTTACATCACTGTAGCTAATGCAGGAATGTTGTGTTTTGTGGCAACATGGAGACCACCACGATGATAAAATGCCCTGCACTGAAACTCATACTTACACTATCAGGGCTCACACTCAAAAAAAAAAAACAAAGAACAAATTACTTATATTCACCATTAGATCTTTTGGACACCAGTAATTAAAGACAAAACGTCTGTTAAACCCTCCAATTTAATAGCAACAAACTCCTGACTCAGCTGAACTTTTACACACAGAGAAATCACCTTGTTCCACTCAAATGATTCATTTAGAACCTTAAAGATTATAATTGATTTCAATGTACATTCAGTGGGTTTTCTATTAGAACGAGTGGGGCATTAGGGAACACACGCGCATACACAAACAACCCCTGAGGTGCACACCTGAGTGGTCTCAGCCACGTAAGCTGATTGTGCGAGTGAGGGACACAATTAACAGTAATCAATTTATACAAGCCAGCTGTCGGCCCCAAGCAAACAGCAAGAGTACAGATGGAGGCAGAGGGAAGGGTTTGCCCGAATCCACCTGCCTCTGCACCTTTTTCACAAAATGACTGCAGAAATATTCATCCTCTTTAAAGCGGCTGTCCTGATTCAACTCAGACAAAAGATTATTGAAAAGCACAAGTCAGGGACGGGGTGGGTGCCTCAGTGGTGCAGTTCGGGTAGAAGGTGGCAGCCTGACATCCCGGCATTTTATTTTATTTTTTGGTGAAAAAGGATAATTTATATCGACCACGGTTGATTTGTGATGGCAATAAAAGGATAAAACATCCAATGGGGTAAACACGCTTTACAGGCACTCTATTCTGCAAATTCCAGATTTATTAAATGGAAGAAACTGAGAAAGAAGAATCTCCAGTAGCCACACAGACAGATAAATACAACTGCAGATGAGTTGGAAGTCACGTTTCAGTCAAATTCTATATATCACTTAATTTGATTAAAAAGGAAGAACTCTCCAAACAATGATTTAATTGTAAAGAAAAAGGGTAACAAGATGAAAAACATTAAAACTGCAAAACCCAAGTTCCTTGGCTTCTTCTATCACACACCTTAAAAACATCTTTAGGACATAAATGCAGAAAAAATAAAATCGTACCCTGTTTGCTCACCCAATCCCTCCTCCACTCCCTTCAAAGAAAGCCCAATTCTAGGTGTGAAACCAGGTGTTTTGCAGCTGTACGGACACTGACCTGTCTCGGGCACTTTGGTCAGCAACAACATCAGCTTCTTGTACTCCTTAGACTTCTTGCCCGTGGAATCAGTCCTGACGGAAAGGAGCAGACTGAAATGAGTTTGGGCGTCTGAAAATATGACGAGGAGGGGAAAACAGAACAGAACTCTTCGACTTGTCTTCGAGAAGTTTCCGTTCTTTTTCCAAGTGTCGCTCAGATTTGAAGGATTTAAATCTGAATCACAGCAGGATTTAGCATAATTCAAATGCATTTTTGCAAAAGTTAGGGTTAGGGAGCACAGATTTTTTTTTGTACATTTTGCTTTGAAGGATCCAGACTTGATCAGTGGTTCTTCAGGTTGTCTAAAGTTTGTCTCTGAACTTTGGCTGCTTTCCCACTCATTTTCTCTCCAGTGCTTTACCTGACCATAATAAAAATACTTTTTGAGTATCAAAATGTATAACTAATATGCATTCAAGCGAAGGAGGGATGGTTCAGTTGTTGGAAAAGGACAAAGTTCGATCTCGGAGTGCAGATGCATTCATTTAGTGCCTAAAGGGATCTAAGTTTTGTACTTCACCAAAGAAGCCCACACTGTCTTTGCAGCTCCACATGCTCTTGTCTCTAACCCTTCCAGAGTCTGTTTGGGAGGTTTTGGAACAGTAATAATGACAAACAGTACAGGAGGATGAGGGTAAAGAGTAAAGGCTCTGGAAAAGGTGCCCAATTACCCCAAAGACACAAAACATTGGCGGACGATGACTGCGACCCACCCTAAGGCCAGTGTGACAGACACAAAGAGTGAAAATCACTCTGTATCTACTGTTACAGACAACTAGAGGAGAAGCTCACCCTCCTCAGATTAATGAGAGTCTTTAGTATTGCTCACACATGTACGAGCTGCCAGACACTGTATGCATGCAGTATCTGACAGCTTCTGTCTGCACCACTAAAGTCTAAAAGATCATACACAGGAGAATGAAAAGCTCAACAGCACTGATGAAGGTTCCAAATTAGGGAAAAATACTGTAGCTATATTTTGTTTTGCTGAAATAAAAATGCTGTCTGAAGGCTATTTCTTTGAATCCTTAACTCACAACTGTGTGCGCACGTGTGTGTGTGTATAAAAGGAACATTGCATGCAAGTATGAATGCTTACAAAAGTCCTGCGCAGTATTTCTGCAGCATGAAGTTGGACAGGTCCTGCAGAATGGGCTGGCTGTGCAGGGCGACGAACTGCTCGCGACAGATCTGAGAAAGAGAGAGAGAGAGAGAGGACGAAGCAAAGAGAAGTTAGTCTGAGGTCAACGTACAAGTACAAGCTCGAGAAAACAATACTGTGAGTAAAAAAAGAAATAGGTAAAAAAGCTGCACAACTGTCACTAAATGAGAGAAGTTGGGAGGGAAACTAAAGGTTTTTATTTTAAAACCCATCTGCCTCGTTCAGACACAGAGAAGATTATTAAAATCTGTAAAGTATCGCTTCAGAATTAAAACACAAATTACCTGAGCAATCGTTGTTAAAATCCAGTTTGACAGATTGACTCACTGACTGTTCGACAACAAACCTTGATAACTTTTTTTTCCCCTTGTTCTTTGAAATCCTCCAAAAGCATTTCAAATATTTTTATACCCAGGACAGATGATTAGGCAAACGGCGAAGTGCGAAAATCACTTATACCATTCCTCACAGAACGAAAACAGTGTGAGCCGTCGTTAGACTGTACAAAGTATCCCACCGACCCAATTAAAATCCACAGCTGGGGCCGTATCTGAGGAGCCATCGGGGAGGTCTCAGTCAGACATTTTCTATGCATTACTTCTATGATTTATGCAGATAAGTCAATTTCCTCATAAATTCTCAATTATTCTGCTTTGCCTGTGCATCTCGGGGTAAATCCTCCTCTGGATTCCACCCCGGACAGGCTGCCAGTGTAGAAAATAGGCGGAAAAAGATGGCAGACAGATTGGCTGCCATTAAAAAAAAAGAAAAAAAAAAGAAAAAAGGGAAGGCTCCCGTTTTCCGTGTGCTTAGATGTTGACTAAGACATTTGATAGCCCTCTCCTCTGCTGCTGTGTTCAATTACCTGTGTAATGAGGAAGGCATACACCCCTCACGTCAAGAGATGGAGACTACGGAAAAGGAATAAATGTAGTGAGAGAAAGTTGCTTCACTGGTTATAACTCCTCCGAGATTGGACAAAGATATAAAACTGTGACTGAGCTCTGGAGGTGCATCTACAGAAAATTGGGACTTTGTGGTAATTTGATTCATTTTATTCCGAGCTGTGTCTCAGCCTGGTCTGGACGATCTACTTTCAACATGCAGGGGCAGGCAGTCATTTATGCAGCACAACGGGCCCTGTCTGCTACCTGCAGCCGGAAAATGTATGAGGCAGAGGCAACTGGAAGTTTGTATTAGGGCCATCACTTAGCGGCGGCTTCTATTACAGCAGAAGCGCTCGTCATAGATACGGCGCAAATTGATTTCATCTCCTGCATCCTCTGTGTTATCGGTAAAACAAGCTCAGCATATCAGCGCTTTCGAAAACCACACATCATTCCTCTGACGAGAGAAAGAAACTCTACGTCAAGATGAGACAGAGATGGAGGTACTGAATCACACGAGCTATCTTTAACTTTTACAAATCATAAAAAAACACACACACACACACAAATTCTTAACAATTCATGATCAGACAGGATGGAAACAGCCGTAAAGGGATGAAAAGGGTGAGGAATGACGGGAGAAGAGGGATCACCGTAATCTTATACCTTGTTCATGGTGTCCACGGTGAGGGCGTGAGTCCAGAAACAGTCGTGAACTGAGACGAAAGTCAGGCCAGCGCTGGGAGAGGGCGAGAGGAGAGGAGGATGAGGGTTCATGTAAGAAGAGAAAGGATTTAAAAATAGGCAAGCTTCAAAGAAAGGCAGTAATTGCCCGAATGCAGGTGATTCAAAGTCCCTGGGAGTTCTACTTTGAATTATAACACCTGTCAAAAAAATAAAAAAAATAAAAATTTTGATTTATTAATAACTACTCCTTTACACAGTCCAATAAATGTCTGAAGTGATAAGTGCATTTAAAACAGGACTGAGCGTCCTCGTCATGCATTCATGGAACGTCATGTTCCGTTTTTAATAGGAAACACTCACAGTCTGTAAGAAATAATACCTGTGGCAGTGGAGAGAAGTCAGCATCATGTGCGTGGAGTCCAAACTGTGGATGAAGTTTGGTGGGAATGCATTTTTCTGTTTAACTGTGTCGGGTCTCCTGAAAAAAAACAAGCAAACACACAAAACCAAAAAAAAAAAATTGTTACATTCTTTCTACAAAAAAAAAGCTAATAACTTTTAGGGAGACGGCAAGAGTCATCCCCAAAACATACTCTAAGCAATGGTCATTTACTTAAAACTTTGGCTTTAACTCTTGGACTGAACCCTGTTTGTCTGTTAGGAAAATATCTCAAGAACCAGTGGAAGTTTAACCAAACTGGCCATAACACACTCATTTTTGAACATAAGATTGTCTTAGTTTAAAACCCTGTCAATAAATACACCGATAAATGATTTGTTTTTAATCTTAAATTATGTTTAATGTTAACAACTGCTGTATCTCAAGTGTTGCACAGTGAGGACAAAATGTACACTGAATTCATATGAAAATACAGTATATAATGTATACAAATCTGCACAGGTAAAGCATAGTATATTATATATACAAACTCTTTAGATTAAAATACTGTTTTACTAAGCTGCGTTCACCACTCTATCCAAAGTTTTAACTTGGATTCGATCAGGGTTCAACCCTGTTTGATATAAAATATTATATTTTCTTCCTTTCAACTTGTTTTGTGTTTAAGGTAGGTTCTTTAATTAATTACTTTACATTATTATCATTATTACTACTAGAATAATAGTCATTTTAACCTCAAACCTAGTTGTCTAATATTGAGTAACTGTAAAAACTGTAAAACACCTCCAATCCCACACCATGATAGCTCCTCCTATATGCTTTAAAATGAGGTCAAGTGTTTTATTTACGGCATATTCCCAAACTGATGCACTGCCTTCCAAAATGTCCACAGAAAATGTGCAACTTTAATGAAAAAGTCTAAAGTTTATGTGTTTCTTTTTTTTTTACTCCATATGGGTGTTCTTAACTTTCTCGTACCGGATCCAGCTTGTTAGTAGTTTTTGGTACTTGCTGAGACCATCAGTTTGCTGGAGGTCAGCCTGAAGGGGTTTTAGATTTTTTCGGCTTCGTCCCCAAAAAACCTCCATCAACCTAGGAACACCTTGCTCACTGTTTACTCTCAGCTCTCCGTCATGGATGAATATTTACAGACTTTTACGGTGGAGCTTCTGACATTACGCACTCTGTTGAAACAGCAGCCTGAAAGTATTTGACAAAGAAATCCAAGACTTTTGTCATGATTATGGAACAGCGTTACAAAGCTGCGATTCCTGAACAGCAGATACCTTTCTTGTCTTTTCCATTGGGATCCTGGAAACAATCATACTTTTATGCAAGAGAATCCAACATCCAGCTAATAAAAATAAAATAAACAAATAAACCAAGTCTTTTTTTTTACTGTTTTTAAAAAACTGCAACTAATTAGAAGGATCCCAATACCAGCAATTGGTAAAATTTGGACATATATTTTTGTTATTTTTAAATAATAAAAAATTGGATCACTTGCATTTATATAAAGCCTAAATTTACAGTTCAGGGGTGGGTAGATTCCCTACCAGGACTGTCTGTAAAAATGCAGTGTTGCTGCTTCTGGTGATGGAACTGGTAGTAAGGAAAAAAAAAAAAAAAAACAAGCCCCCTGCCAATCTTGTCTCCCCATGTTCCCATTAACCTGAACCTGAGCCATTTAAATCCCGTGAGCCACCACAGACCAGAACATTCCTCTAATGGAAATGCAAAGAGAGCAGAAACAGCCGGAGCTGAGACACCAACACACGGGCACGCAGCACGCTGTTTGTCACTCTCGTTTTCTGCCGGCACGCTTTTTTTTGGTTTGGAAACGTTAGACTTTTAATATTGGGGGGGCTTTTAGTTTGGCTGTTCTGGGACTGAGCTGAGCAAAAAAGAAGGTTCCTGGATATTCATTTATAAACATGCTCCGCTCGAGACCCTCCTCTTTTCACTTATTCTTGGTCTTTCACACACACAAACCCAAAACCAACGTAGCCATCATTATACAACAAGCCTGAGAAATGAGGAGAACATAATGCCAGTGCTTTAAGTGTAACTGCTCTCCTGTAGAGCAAACAAATGGGTTTAAGGCTTAACATGCAATGCATTATTTAGAGAGCCGCTCTAAAGATAAAAGGGAACAAAGAAAAAAACATGAAAAATGAGGTCTTTGAGGCTATCATTAATGTTGCTTATATTTGAAAACTTAAAAGGTAACAAAAAATCTTAAGAAAATATTGAAAAAAAGACCCAATCCACAAGGTATGGCACCTCCTTCTTACAGTGCTTATAAAAAGTATTTACCTCTTTGGAGATTTATGCTCTTATTGCTGTCATAAATTAATCATGGTCATTGTAAAGAAATGGAAGGAATATGGGACATGTGTAAATCTACTAAGATCTCAGATCACATTCATAGTTAGACGGGGACACTTTTGTTCACATTATCATCATTATCATTAACTTCAGACCTGCTGATGTCCTGATTGAACTGAGATCTGATCCCTCAAATTGGGCTTTAATCGAAAGTGTAAACATTCATATTTAACTCTGTCTGCTTGTGACCGATTCAGGCAGGACCCACGGTGGAGGGACATATTTATGGAGCCAATATGTGATGGGGAAATAACTGCAGAGGGATGTTTTTATAACCTCAGCCAGTTCTAACCATGACTCATAATGAGGTCCTGCCTAAAAGATGGGTCATTAACATCTGCCCATAACTTCCTGTGGCTGAACTACAGATGAAGGACACTAAGACCGAAGGAAACTAAATCCGTTTTTAAAAAGTGCCATGATGTGGCTCCATTAAAAGCCAGGTGAGTTTGTTCATTCAAAGACTTTTTGTGATCTGAAACAAAAGGAAAACCGTTTTGCTGTTTGTGTGCAGATGTAAAGGCCAAACGGACGTCACGGTGATTGTGACAGGTCTACCTTTACGATGTCAGCCTGCGATGCTTTCACTGACAGCAAATCTGAAGTTTCAGGCGCAGCTTTCTCCTCTGTGTGAGCTCGCCACGTCCCCCCACCCTCCCTCCACCTCAGCTGTTGTTTCATATTCAGACTGGTGGTGCACAGTAAGTGTCAGATTGAGGAGGACGGCTGTCAATCTGTGTCATCAGTGTCTCCAGTGTTTTCACTCTCTTATTCCTTGACTTTTCATTGCTGTCTCTCAGTTTGTCTCCTTTTGTTTTGTACTCAGCTCTATGACTCCAACTTGTCCTAACCCTTCAGCTGCAACACTTTTTGTCTAGCTTAAAGTACACATTTCAAATAAATAGATAATCAGCATAAAATTAATAACTTTGCATCACATTTTTTGTTGAAATGTGCACTGTGATCTTGTGAGTTCCTCTTTTTCATCTTATTCATATTCCAAACCTCATTTTCTTTATTGAAGCCTAAATGAGGCTTCACAAAAAATGGCTTGAGCTTATTTTTGAACCGTTAGGAAAGTCTCTATGCTCCCAATGCATAGTACGTCTTTAAAATGCATAGCTTTATTCAAACGCCTGATGGCAATTCTGAGTTTATGATAAAAGCAAAGTTTCATCAAAGTATGAAAGAGGCAATTAGTGAAAGCATTCTCTGAAGAAAGGGTTGAAGTTTTTAAAAGTGTACAGTAATTACCTCAAAAGAACACTAATTTCTACATTCATTCATCTTTATAGGCAAAAAAGTAACTACCTTTTCACAAGCTGTAATGACAAATTCAGCATAAAAACAAAAAAATGATATTTATTTTGCAGTAAACATTTCTTTAACCAGATAGCTTCCCTGCTTGATTCACATTACTAATATCAAAGTGACATTTCAGCAAAAAATGTAAGCAAATAAGCAAAGAAAGAGTACATACATAAAAATAAAGAGTACTACATCCATAAAGTCAGCGATGGAATATAAAAGTGAAGAAGTGAAGAGAAAAATCTACTTGAAGACTTACTCTTTAGCGTCGTGGGTAATTTGGAGGTTTATATTTTGCATTTTGTTCCTCACCTGAAAGCAAAACAAACAAAAAAAAAGACATTACTTGTGTAAAAGCTTCAAATAGGTTAAATTTAAGTAGCTTAGCTTCTGCTTTCAATGACATGGCTCAAAGTGACATTAGAAGTAAATTGCATTACATTTTAAGAACCCATGTGATGTTAGGTGTTGACCTAATGAGATCACAATAATTTCAGAGAGGTTAAAAGTTATAAAACAGAAAATGTGGCATGTAAATGTCAATGACTTGAGGTGCACTCAACATTTTCTAGATTGAAATATGTAAAATAGCCGTATTCCTGAGAAGAATTTAATTTAATTCAGTTTCCGTTACATTTTACCAGCAGCTAACCCATTGCCCTTTCTAAGTAACCGCTGCAGAAGAAGGCTACATTATCTCCTATTACCCAGAACCAATACATTTCCTGTTAGACTGGGGGAATTGTTGGCACCAGTTTGACAATGAAGTACAATGTATCTCCAAAACAAACAAAAAAAAAAATATATATATTTTTAGCATATTGTTTCAGAACTCAGAATATCATAACAATGCAGTCCCGTATCAGTGAAAAGCAGAGGACTATTATTTACTTGTAACAGACAATCAGCAAATGAAATCCATTCAGCTCTTTGCCAGTGTGCACACTGAGTAGGGCTTCTAGCAAACACAGCAATTTAAAGTTTATTGTTTTAGTCGTGTTACCTTCAAGGTACACTCTCTAAAACCAGCATACACACATTTCTTATTTTCTGAGCCTCGACAATATATCCACGTAGCCGTGACAAGCATGTGTGGCACGTCAGAGTGTCCCAGACCCCTGAAGCTATGCATGATAGGCTACTATCAGCAGAGAGATAAGGCTGCTGACAGACAGCATACACAGCCACCCCTTTCACAACCATCAATATAAACACATTCCATTACTGTGTGTACCTTGCACTGAGCCTTCGCTAATGTACCTAAATATCTCTATATTAGAACTTTGACGCACAAACGTCTAATTGAACTGTATTCGGATAGTTGTAAACACATTTATCTACACCGTAAATAATCAAAGTGCTTTTAGGCATCCTTATTGGAGTTTAGAAGCAATTTAGTTAGAATATTATGAATGAGCAGAAGATGTTTGTTTGTTCTCAGTGAATAATGAGGACTAATTTGCATCAATTTCCTTGATTTTGAGGTCAAGTACAAGAAACCGCATGACAAACAGCCAAATGACGATAATAAATCTGTATTAGGCGACGTGATGGATCTGTGGTGAATCTGTGCTGATTGTGGAAGGGACGAAACAGGATGAAGGAAAATCAAGAGATGAACTGAGACCTGCCTACTTTATCTTCCATCGTGCAAACGATCTCCTTCAAAATTAACTTAAACTTCTGTGTTATTGCAGAACTCTTAACTAATCTTGTTTGCCTCTCGGTGGGATGAACACCGACATCCTTTCCTTCCACGTTTCAGCTTTATTTTGAGTCTAAAATGACTTCACAGTAAACAAGAAACCAAACAGTTCACAAAGTTAGCTCTCTTGAGTGCACTCAAGCTTTTTAGCAGCCATTAAATATCTCACAGGCCCTGATGAGGACATTTAAGGAAGCCTTCATCACAGGTACAGTTTTATTTTAGTGGTTTTTAGGTACTGATTTTAGTAAAGTCAGAATTGACAAAAAGGTCAAAAATGGGGCATCAATAACTCTGATGCGACTGGATGAGGTTTTTGTAAATTGAACCACAGTCATATTGACAGATTCACTGAAGCTTTCTTTGAGATAATACATCCTGATAAGTCTAAACTAAGCCCAGGGATTACAGTTATGAAAGATCTTTACAATAAAAAGCATAAACTCTACATTGTAAGCAAACAATTGTCTTTACAACTACTGCAACAACAGGAGTCGGGAGGTTAGGAGGCTTGATGCATTTAATGAACGTCAAGGGATTGCAAATAAATCAGAAATATAATGCATTTAAATCTGTTTTGGTTCTCTCATCACTTATAAATGTTGTGCTTTTCTACAATTGGGGCTATTTTCTAACTTGTGCAATGGATCTAAATGCAATAGATCACTTGAAAAAACAAAAAAGTTGAATTTTAATGTCAAACCCAATTTTTCTCAGGGTACAGCAAAAGGAAAGGAACTGGCATTGCTCTTTCATCATTGTTTGTTTGGTATGCCGAGCAAATCATAAAAGAAATACAACTAAAATTAGTTTCAAAGTCCTCTTTTTCAAAAACTTTTGGAAAGGATTATAATTAATGCTGCTCACCACGACAAGTTCAAGTTACAGTTAAAAATGAATAAAATTTCGAAACAGACTCAGCTTCAACTTGACAATACACACATTCAAACAGCTGAAAGACATCAAGAGCCACAGCTTTTTATTACTCTCATTTGGCACATATGTGTTTTGAGAATTGAGGCGAAAATCCACTCCACACACAGATGTGGGAAATACCATCATCATTTCATTAATTAAGCAGATAAAAGGTCTGTCGAGGATTCCGTGTGCGCCTCCTGTGTTTGAAGCTGTTGCTGCCGCACATCTCAGCACCGGTGAAACACGCCGTGCTTCATCTCGTTCCCTGTTTTTCTAAATATTCTGGTCTTTCCTGGACTCGTCTCCCCACGTCTTAGTTCCTTCCCACCAGATTGGTGAGCAGACGGGACGAGGACAGGCGCAAGGACAGTGGAAAGTATATCAGATAGTGAACTAAATGAGTAGCCATTTTAAACCACCTTCCAATAATATAAGGTGTGACACAGCTACATTATCAAAACACAATTTTGCTGCAGTCTACTATTGCTGTATTTCATTATTTCTGCCAGCTGACTAATACATGTGGTTGCCAAAGTCCATTTATGTTCATTTCATGCATTTGCAGTTATAACCCATTCAGATGTTAAAGATCAGGAAGAATACAGAAGTGTATCCTCGCTCATAGCTCCCTTTAAGAAGCCTCCACTATCCTCACTCCACTGGGTGCATTTTAGAAACAGAGACATCCTTCAAAATGTTTAACTGAGATTGATTTCTGAACCTCAAACAAGAAGATGGAGAAAAAAGGGAAAATGAGGAGACAAAAGGAAAAAAAAAACAGATAAATGGGACGAGCCTGTTGGAGGCAATGCGATGGCATGGGAACATTGGCTATAATAAGTGAACTGCAGCAAAGCTGATTGGAAAGTGCTTCCTCCGCAAACTGGCAAAAATTGAACCAATTTAAAGGTTTTTGAAGGTAAATAAGTGAAATGTCCTGTAGCAGTTGAGTCATTCAACTGGTTTTAACCTACATTCATTTTGCTGACAACACAAAAACTTCAGACCACAGCGGGGGACTGCCAACCTTAAATGTGAGTAAAAAACTAAAGTGTACAGACAGTTACCTGAGGGAAATTAGGGGAGTGGGGGTTCATCTAACTGCTGACTATATCATTTTGGCATGCGGTTTGTGTCTGTGATTTAATGAAATTATTTGCCATATTAATATTGGGAACGTTGGTATTAGAAACAGCGTCCCAAAATGATGCAGAAAAACTGGTCCATGCATTTATCACTCTAGGCTGGACTATTGTAATTCCTTATCTTGATGTCCAAAAACTCTACAAAGTCTTCAGTTGATCCAAAATACTTCTGCCAGAGTTCTAATGGGAGTTATGGTAATGATAATCCTTCTCCAATTTTACCTTCTCTCCATTGCTAGCATTAACTCACGTTTTCTTCCCACTGAAACTACACCTGGACCAGTCACACTGTGTTTCTGTGTCTCTTTTCTGTCCTCTCAAACCCCAGCCAGTCGGAGCAGATGGCAGCTCAATCTGAGCCTGGTTCTGCTGCAGGTTTCTTCTTTTTCACTGTCACCAACGTGATGCTTACGATGGGGTTTGTGACAAAATGAAGAGTAGATGCTGGCTTCCTTAAATAGATAACTTTTACTAGTTGACATTTCATAATGTACTGTATGTAAATGTATGGTATTATAATAAGAATGAACTGACTATAACTGAATTTGAATCTGGATATGAGTTGGATTTATCGTTTAAACTTGTTTAGTGGCCCAAGATGAATTTTGTTGTGAATTGACACTGAATTAAACTGACATTGTGATATCAACAAATTGTTGATATTTTGTGGAGCCCTTCCTTAATTTATTCTTTATTTGTTTTTGCTGCTGCAATTTCTATATAAAAACTCACTGCACTGAAATAGAATTTTAAAAAGGAATATGAGGTGACAGCTGCTATACAAATGAAAAAAACATTAAGCCTAGCTTCAGGGGGTCATCAAGCTTCTCTCTTTTGTGGCTCCAGTTGATTGCTTGAAGGTGGCTGTGTGTTGAATGACAGAGTCACACAATCATCAACGAAAGCTCTGAGAACAGAAGCGTAGTCTGATAAAGCCCCATTTCTTTCTGCCTCTGTTGCTCTCCCATCCGTCCTGGCTTTAGGTGGACTGATGATGAGCCAATCTGGCTCTCCTCCTTTAACATCTACTCTCTTGATGGACAAGTTTGAGAGGAGGGGGAGGAGAAGGTGGGGCTTAAAATGTGGGGAGGGGCGAAAAGAAGAGGTTACTCCCTTTGACGTGAGTTATTAAGTGCCATGCTGTAAATGAGGTCACTGCTGAACACCATCATCCTGTTCATTACGATGTAAGATCTGTGTAGAGACCTGATCGAAACCCTGCAGCTGTGATGGATGAGACCTTGGACTGTCCCTCTGTGGGAAATAAGCTAAATCATGATTGAGCTGCAGAGCAGATGGTCATAGGTAACCACATAAATCCCAACCAGGAATTCTCCCTCATCAGATGATGCTTAACATCATCTGATGATGTTAAGCATCAATTCCACCCGCCCCTTTCCCACACAGCAGCTGCAAACTCATGGTCACGCACACACAACCCTGCGCCTTGCTATACTCCAGCTGACCTTTTCAAGATCTTCTTCCTGTCAAACTTTGTTTTTCCTCGCTGAGCTGTGTCCTTAAAACCAAAACTGCATTTGTAAGTCCAGGCTCAAAAATACCACGAGATTGCGGGAGTTGAACAAAAAGCTGTGCCACCTCGCTGAATGGCTCTTATCTGTTCCGAAACAAAAGGAGGGATGAAGGGCATTGTGTCGACATTTAGAAATTCTCGTTAGAAATTTGAAAGAAAAGGCCACTTTAAGGAAAGTAGACTTGACAAAGAGCATGTAATCTGTTCCTCACTACATCACAATGGAAGTGAAAACAGAAGCCCTAAAAAATTTACATAAGGGGTTCATTAGCCACAGCACATTTACCTAAAATTAAAATAAGCAAGCAATACAAAGAGATGGAAATAAACTAGAACGAATGTTTTATGGCCGAATGCCATAACACATGACAACTACCAAGATAAGACTACAGAGATGATAAGTGACCACCTGCTAGTGTTGGGCTTGCAGAAGAAGTGGAAGTGTCTTACAGTCCATCCAAGATTTGATAAAAGAACTGGTTAAACTTTAATACTCTGAGGGCTTGTAACACATCGCATTCAATTATTTATCAACGGCACACTATTTTTGTGTTCCTACGAGCTACACGCAACTACTGCCCTTCTGTGTTTTACTGTAAATATTAAAAATGATCCTAAATGCAAATGGAAACCATCGACTGTCAGAGAAAGCCAAAGGAACCCGATTCTTTACACATGGAGGACATGAGATCACAAGCTTTTAGTCACAGTATAAGCTAACAAATCCACTCAAATCCAACCAATCCATCTGATGATTCCCTCATGTCACCATCCTCTGGGAGTAAGCTTGCACTGAAGCTCTGTGTGGGCGCTCATACAGCATTAAAAAAATACAATAAACAGCAAATATAAGCCAGAGTGACCTCTGATTAGATTATCATCTCCCTCTGCTGCTGAGTAAAGTCCCTGAAGCATGCTTTTGTCCTCTTCAGGTTCTCCATTTTACCATAATGTTCTCAGCCCTGAAGAAATCTTGGATTACACTGGTCAGCAGGTATTTTCTATAGTCACTGTTCTCCTGTAATGTAGCTTTAACCGATTTCACCTTAATTTCACTATTTTTTTTCACTGTGCATCACTCATCACCTTTCAACTCTCTCTAGAGTGTAATTACCAACAATCCCTCAGAAACACACTGGCCTTGGATTTTATACGCAGAAAAGAGACAGAGATTAAAATTAATCCGGCTATACTGGGGAAAAAAAGGTGACCTTTCTGCAAGTTAGTTTCATTTTTGTTGCTCAGTGATGCAAGTGGATTAGAGGATTAATGTAGAGGATCAAGAAAGTTACCTCTAAGCATAAACTGAAGCTCCATTTAGGGTATCTATTTATTCATTCATTCCTTTATTTATTTTTAGACCCTGAAAAATACTCAGCTAATCATCTTCTTTGTCCCTGTTGGACATTAAAAGAAGCAGGTCAAATTAAGGAAACACATCCTACAACATCAGCACAAAGAAATGCACTCTCATGGGCTGTGCCATCTGTCATTCTGACTCTCTTACACCTGCTTATGGGGTGCCACTTCCTCTTCCTCAGCCAATCTTCTGTTTGATGTTATACTAATACAGCAGGTAGCGTGCTGGGTCAGCCTATGAGGTACTTTTTTAAATAGTACTACAAGCGTGGAGTTGTTTTAATATAGTTAGAAATAGGTGTGTTTACATAATCCTTTTTTTTATTTCCTTGCACGGCATGCATGCCAGCGTTATCTGCAAAGTTGCTGAGACACATGCTATCTCTAAGACGTGTTGTTGTCAGGATCTCCATAGTGACAGACAACACATGCGATGCTGCTGAGCTCCACTGAAGTCGGACCACTCACAGTAATCGCAATACACCATCAATGGCGCGCTCCAGCAACAAACCCATCAGGACTTTGAAAGCCCAAGTGGAACTATCTGCAAAGCAACTAGCACTTCAAGGCTCAGTGATAGCTTTGACTGCACAAAATACTAATAATATTAACAATAATTTCTTTCATTTACAGAGTGACTTCCAAATAGGCCATCGCTGGAGTTTAGTTAGACGTCTGAAAGTCTCTTTTCAAGTTAAGATTAGTGGGTCCACTCTCATTCAGATCTAGTCTGGAATGGTAATTAATTCTTAAAAAACTTTAAATCATTGGGAGCAGCAACATTTGTGGAAGGGGAAAAAAAGCAATTTCTTCTTAACCAGCTGTGGACAAAGGCAGATTTTTACCAAGATTTCTAGACTGCTGAAAGCAAATCCGCATTAGAAAAGTGTCTATTCTGAGAGCCCTTACCCAGCCAGGCCTGAACATATTCAGACAGTTAAAGACTTTTCCTCGAGCTTTATGCTGCAGCACATTAAATCTAAAATAGAAGACATTAAAGTGAAAAGTTCAGTGTTTCTCTAAAGCGTCTACACCACCTAAGTGTTACTGCAACACATAAACACAAATAATGAGTTAAGAATATTAGCAATTAATCTAAAAGATGTCAAAGGTAGTTTGTAAATACTTTTCAGTCTGAGCCTAATCCTCGAACACATAAAGAACCTTTCCAACAAAGATGAATAAATTTCTAAACTGTAACTGTCAACACTCCTTCAGGTCATATACGATCTGTTGCAAAATGTCCCTGAAAAACTGGCTTCCCTGATTTATTATCATGTTCATTTGAAATTCCATCAAAGTTCTGTAAAATGTAATGTGTGGAAATTACATTGTTGAATAAATTCAAAGTGATGTTTCAAAGCATTTTACGGCCGCAATCATTTTCAAGACATTTATGTAGAAGACATCCATTAGTATATTTAGAAAGAGATAAATAAACACTTTTCATTTTAAATTGAGTCTAAGTTTGTATGCATGTATGTAAGCGTGTGGTTGTCTGGGTGTGTGTGCATATAGGTGTATGCATATATAAACTGTATGTTTTTATGAAAAGGTCAGTTGTGGATGTATTGAGAAAAATGTGATAGCTGAAACAAAAATCGAAGAGCATCAAAAAAGGTCAACAGAAGAAAATGCAAACAAATATAAAGAAGCTTGTAACTGGCTAAGCTGACTAAAGCATACAGGCTGAATAACATGCAACATCTAACCAAGGTAACTGGTAAGCTTTGCCACAAATTATACTATATATTTGGCTTGTTCAAAAGCACCAACGCCTCAGCTCACTGTGAAGGCCACTTCTGTTCCATCGTGTGAGGACTCTGAAGTGTGAAGACAACAGCCACCTGTCTGAGGAGAAACTTACCACTTTGCTGCGTGTGCGGTGGTAAGGCTGGATGATGGGTAAACCCAGCGGTGTCACCCACTCCACAGAATGGCCAGACTTGGAGATGAGCCTGGCACTCTCTGTCAGCCAATCCTGCAACAAATGGATGCCAGCAGAGGTAAAGACGGGGCACGTATTGTTTAGAAAACTCCACCGAATATAGGCAAATACTTGCTGTAAACATACAGTATGTTTTTGTCCTTGTGTTTGTGTATCTAAACATATTCAAATCTCAGAGTGCACTTTTGGGAACTTGTATGGTAGCTCTGAAACTACAGAACACACAGACTTTAACCACCCCCCCAAAAAAACAACGATCTTCACATTTAAGCTCTACATCTGTTGCTTTGCTTCAGAAATCTGCAACCAACTGTTGCAGACTTGCTGTGGAACAGGTGAGGGGTTGTTGCTTGCTGTAAAAACTGCTGTTGCATGAAGTGTTTGGCACAGATTTCCAAGAACGAAAGCATTTTTGCCTTCTCATATACACACAAACCCCCCCCCACACACACACACACAGAAAATATGTCCTAGAAACTGGAGGAAGCAGTTGGACTCAAAACCTCTCCATTTATCAATACTCCCCTCCTCATCCCCCACAAAAAACACCTAAATGAAGATGGCATGGAAAGTGAAAGTGAAGACACAGAACTGACAGATGAAGTGGATAAGAAGCTGGAATAAAAAACAAACAAAAACAAACAAAGAAAAAAGATGAGCTGATATAAAAGGAGAGTGAAGAGTGGACATCCAGAAAGAGCACTGGTTAATGAAATAATAAGAGAGTTGACAGAATAAATGGAAGATGGACAGAGATCGCAGCAGAGGTCAGGGATGATAGGACTGAGGATCGATCAGCTCCTTTTTTCCTCATCCATACTTCATCTTCCAATGAAAATGCCAGAGGATGTGACCTATATAAAAGCAGCAGGTGTGAACACACACACACACACAAGCATCAGGTTGGTGCTGGGGAAGGGATTTTTCTTCTCAGACTGGGTTGTCCTGGTACTTTCCCCAAAGGAAACAAAAGCACACACTAAAAGGCGTGCTTGCTAGAGACCCCTGCCCCCGCCCCACACACACTCCCCTTCGTGGGTACAGCATAATATCGTCAATCTACAGAAAAAAGATGTAGTAAATGGGGTGGTTATGGAAACAGTACAGTACACTAACAATTATAATCAATTAAATTACAGTGCATTTTCAGCTGCAGGTAACAGATGTGAAACCTTACAGATCTGCGTTTACTGATCCTTTAAAAAAAAAAGATAAACACTGCAATTTAATTATAATTGCAGAGAAAACAAAGACAATCTATTTATATGAAAATTATTTGTATGCACCAACTAAAAATAAAAAAGTTAAAACTAAGGCAGTCATAGTATCAGACTTTTCACTACACAAATGTGAGGCTTTTAGAAAAATCTTTCACGACGTTTTTACTGAAATGATTGAACATGTAAAAATACTATCACATTACTAGATTCCAGAAATGTTAAATGTTGTTTACTGTGTGTTTTTACATATGAATAAGTCTTATGTATTGTGCCGAGAAGGTCTGCTACCACAAAAAGTGCAAAAGACCAAAACAATCAGTCGCCAATGACACCTTTAAATTTCACAGAGCTTGGTCTCATCAACCAATCCTGATCCAGAGGGTTCAACCTTTAACCCTCTGAACAAAAATAAAACCCACTGGAAACACTTTGATGCCAAATAACCAAGGACTGAAAAGTCCCGTGTCTATGTTTAATTAGTAGTAGCATTTTCTGTGCATGGGGACGTTTGGTTGGCTTTTCAAGTTCTGATTTGACCTTGTCAGTGATGAGAGACAGGAAACGAGAAAAGAATGAGAGGAACGATCTGCAGTGATTGATCTGACCAGTCTGGAAATGCATCCGATTTGCACCTCAACCAGTCATTTATCAGGTCACCAGTAACAAACATTTCAAACAATTATTGTTTTAATGTCAATACTATCATGGAAGTAATAAAAGACAAGAGCTGAAGGGGGTATTTCCTGTTATAGACTCTTACGTGTGTGAAATTAACTCACCTGAATTTCTCTGGTTCCTGTAAACATCTCCTTAAGGCCACTGAACACCAAACGCACCAGATAATGGGATGCTTCCCATACGTAGTCCTGTAAATACAAAAATGTTTCTTTATAGTTACATTTCTACACAGAAAAAAAGACTTCTTCTCTTTTTTTAGGTTTTATTTAGATGACTAACTGAAAATCTTGCAACATAAACTGCAGCACTGATATCATTACAGAGACACAATCTCCCCCGCAGTCAGTCCACCGTCCTCTGTAATCAGTCACAATTACAGGCTCACCCAATTCCCTCTTTAAACAATTAGGAACATTAGGCAGAAGTCATTTAGAACAATCTTCTAGCTTTGGGACGTTGTCTGACAGAGGAATCATGCTGATGCCATTTATAGTTCATAAGGTTAACTCCAAGTTTTGTAAAGAATTATTTAGAAATAGGATAGATATTAAGGACCCCAGTGCTCTTAAAATAACAAATATTCCCTTTATCTTAGTTTGATGTTTTTTAACAAATGAGGTGTGGCTCATAAAGAATCCTTTTTGTCCAGAACTAAACAGGTTCATAGTTACTATTTGGACAAGATATCAACATAATTATTGTTTAAATAACTTTCTAATGCAGCAACAGAAAATCGCAGTATATGAATCTAAAAGCTCAAGATCTTATTGACACATTGACAGTATTTCTGCACATTTCTGCACCTGAAACTACTCCAGAGAATTTGGTGTGCCAGATACAAAAAAATCTAACTTTACACATTAGGTTTTCACTAGAGATTAGATGTGAGTAAATATTGAACTGATTTTTAAGTGTTTGAGAGATATCAAAAAAAAAAAAACAAGATTATGGATTTCAAATTAAACATTTTGCTTTGAAATTGGTAATTAAGAGGTAATTAATGGTTGATTTAGTTGTTCTGGTTTAGTTTGTAAAGTTTCTGATGTGTGCCTTTATAATTAAAAAGATAGATCATACAGACTTATTTTAGAATATTTTTTTTTATTTTAGATTAAAAGTTCAAATGTTAAATTGTTAAAGCTGACACCTAAAATCACTTGAGCCTAAGAAAGCTGTAGTTAAGTTCTCATAATAAACAACTGAAATAAAAATTCTGCAAAGCTGAAACTCTCATGGATCAATGTAGATGCTTAACATCATTTCTAAGCAGCATTGCAACATATTTAACAGAGAACTCTCCAGCATTGCTTTAACCTCCATGAAGTAACGATGCACTGCAATGTAATCATGAATAATAGACTGAAACAAGAACTCCTATTCTCAGCTTGATAAGTGAGTGAACCTCCTCACTCACCACCACTGTACCTTGGGAAAATCATCAGTCTCCTTTAGCCTTTTCTCAATCTGCAGGCGTCCCCCGTAGCGAGTGACTCCGTACACCACAGTCATCACCGTCTGCTTCACCACCTTCCTGTTGATGAAGCCCTTCAGCACCTGGGCGATCTTCGTGTCGTTCGCTGCATCCCGAGCTCGAAACTCCTCCACCTGAAACACACAGACACGTTTAAAAGGGAACAAATAACGAGGTCATTTAAAAAAAAAAAACATAAAATTAATTTTTTTCAAAGCTATTTTGAAAGGTCATCTACTAAACAATATTTTCTAAAACTGCATTTATGAATATTTTTATAACCAAGTTCATTATTTAGATGAACATGTAGGTAATCAATTTTGTATTTAAATTTTGATGCTGCTTTCTGCAGGCGTTGCCACAGCAAGCAAACTCAAATGAAAGATTTGGCAATTGTTAAACACCGAATGCACTTCCTGATGCAACCTGGGCTCAAACCTGCAGCTTCAGGATTACAAGACCACAAGACCACCGAGCTATCACAGCACCAATATTATATTTAAACTGCTTTAAAAAACCAAAACAAAACAAAAAAACACCATAAAATAATTTGATGCAAATGCCCAAAGATTTAAAGCAATGTCATCCAATATCTTCATTTTTGTCAAAGAAATTAATAAAAGTTACAAAAACAAATCTTCATCTCTGAGAAGCTTTAAGCAGAAAACTTTGTTAATGGATTTATCAACTAATACCCGACTTTGGATTCGAGTCTTAAATTACACAGTTATCACCAGGTTTCTCGAATGTACAGCTTACTCCTGTGAGCAAACAAAATTTTATTTAGCTTACTATTTCACAAGCCTGATATTATCTAATAATAACGGCAAAACCCAGAAAAAACCACACCAGACTGAGATAAAGACCTGCAGCAGTCTGACTCTGGAGTTAAAGTCACTGCCCTCAGAAGAGCAGGTTTTCAGTCCTGTTCAAAAATGTCAGAATATCACAACTGGAACTAAACTTAAATGTTTCTGCAAAGTGGTTCTTTTCATGCATTGACACAAAGTATGAGCCTTCAGAAATAAGAAACAGTCACCTTCCTCTCCACTTTGATGCAGAGCACGGGAAACTAAGCACTTTTAAATGCAGGACCTAAACTTAGAAACTTAAAATATATCTATATATCTATTTTAATCTATATATATATATATATATATATTCTCTATGCTCAGCTTGCCAGTCACAATGGGACTCAGTGAGTCATCTGAATAATAACAGCTGAGCAAGTGCAGCGTGCCTGGCAAAAGAACTCTTCCACGGTTCTGTTGTGCAACTCCAAGTCTTTATGCAGTTCAAAGAAGGGAACAAAACGTTGGAAAATTACAAGACAAAAAAAAAAAAAAAAAAAAGAGTTGAACTGCATGGAAAATACTCCATTATTAAACCCCAAAAAAAGAGCCCGGTGCTGCTCACCTGCTGTGCTACTCCGCTGTATACATCCTGAGGCACTTCACAGGGCATGAGGTTGACTGACGTGGCACCAATAACATCTCTGCCCAGAGCAGCGTAGTGCTGGAGACCATTGCAGGAGCCGTCCTGAAGGAGAGCGGGAGAGAGAGAGAACAGAAAAATGGAGGGGAGTAAAAGAACAAAGATGAAGAAAAAAATTTTGGCGGGAAAAATGCAAGACTAAAGACGTTGAGGCTTTACGTAGAAAAACCTTTGCATGCGAAAAAAGACAAATATTAGAATTTCTGCTAAAATGATACCCACGTAGCTGATACATTCCTAATTCCAGTATGTCTTCAGTAATTACAATAGTCTAAATCATCTTTTAATTGCGTTGGTATAAAAACTCAGGGGCTCAGATGGCACTTTCCCCCTGACGATAGGATTCATCGAGATGGTTGCAAGAACAGGGTTAACAAGTGTTAAAATAGACTAAAATGTTTTAGAATGTTGTTAATTTGTATTTTCTTTTACCAAAAAGTACATTTATTTATTTAAGAAGGTCACAGAACTCTGTATAGTGTAGTCAAAGATAAGAAACGTCTTGAGAACAAAATCACACAGTATGAAATACTATAAAAATGTATTTACAAGACAACTTTTTTTAGATGTCGGTACCTGGTGAATAGGGAAGTGAGAGATATACTGTGTTGGGTCAGGTGATCTTATTGCATTGGCTATCTCCATGCAGCATGCCAGAGCCTGCCACGGCTCATCTGCATCCATCCACCACTTTTTACCCTGAAAAAGATTCAAATAAATAAAAGCACATCATCATGCTTAAACAGACACTTTCAGGAAAGCTCCTTGTTTGTAACGTTTTGATAATCATACTCATTATAGACCTGTTGCTCCCCAAATCAAAGCTTACAAAGCGCAAAAGAAATCAGATAATCTTCTAGTTAAGCAAGCAAATTAAAGAAGAGTAGACTAACATTTAGAGGGTTTTCTGCAGAATCCAGGATGTCTTCCAAAATACTGTTGCCGTAATCTAGACGCCCCTGCAGTGAGCTCTTCTTCTTTAACCCTGTCAGGTTGACCAAGTGGATTTTTAGCCAGTCCAGACCCTTGGGACCGAGGGGCTTCCCTTCTGTAAACAGAAGCATCGCCCGTGTCATGTCACTTCCCAGGTGATTAAAGTACGGAGGACACGGATAGGTGCGCCCCCTGAAGTCCATGTTGTGAGGGAACCAGAAGATCTCGTCGCGCATGTGGTGGGCAATGGAGAGCTTGTAAAGGGCGTCCATACGCAAGCTGTGCATCTCGTTGAATTTCTTTTTAGCGCTGATCACCTGTCTTTTCATGTTGGCCTTCTCGCTGGCTGTGTAGGCGGGGTCGTGAGGGTTGAAGTGAGGTACTTTGGGCGCTTCGGATAGAGGCGGAGGGATGTCCAGCTTATCAGAACCACGGTCATTGAAGATTGAAATAATGATGTCTAAGATTGGTTTGTTAATCTTCCAGGCGCAGTTTCCTAGCTGGTTAAGTGAGTCGAAGACTGCGTGAAGATTCTGACATTTCTCCAGCAGCAGCTTGTGATGGGTGGCCCCGTCAATCGTGCGCATCAGTTTGGTCGGCGTGAGCAGGTAGGCTCCGAACTTGACCGTGGTCCAGGGCACCGGGGGGCACAGCATCGGCATCACATAGGAGTCAAAGGTCAGCTTGGTCTCCATGGCCCCCTGCTGCATTTGACTCAGGATGGGGTGGGGTTTGATGAAGCCAATCTAACCAGTAAAAAGATAATAAAAAAAGAATTGCATTAGTTGGAGTTTTCATCCTATTGTTAGTGGGCTCATTTAATCTGAAAAAACAACAATGATAACAATGTTTTAAATTAGAAAAATCAGGTTAAATAAACAACCGTGTAAATAAATCTCATGACGACTGCTAGCAGAGGTCCTCACAGTGTACAAAGTGGAAACATTAGTAGTTCAGAAATTTAAATCTGTCACCACCAAGCTTATTTATTTACATTTCCCCCCAATTTTTAAGGTTTCGCTGCTCTCTTGGCACAACCCACAATTTGTTTCAATGGAGCCATAACAGAAAAGATATGCAATCTATTTGAATAAAAACACTGCTATTGCTATCAAAATTGCCAGATTATGGTTAAAAATGACAGAAAGAGTTATTTAAATTGGTTAAAATCAGGTCAGGAATAAATGTATACATCTGCTTTACAAAGCTTTCATTTTAAACAGCTTTTCATCAATAAATATGCTGCGTTAAACATTTAAGGAGGAAGGACCTTAAACTATTAAGCTAATCAAGTATTGTTTAAATACAGAGGTCTGCACATTGCAGTTGATCTGGTTTAATGTCTACAGTTTTGTCTACAGAATTTTATTTTGTAAAAGTGGTGTTTTGTTTTGTTTTCTGAGACAGAAGTTTTGATGGTAAAAAACTTTGTGCCCTAGTTTTCATCTGACCCGCCTGAAGCACCGTGATTAAAGATCAGCATTTGCTGACAGCGACCTGAGAGAAACACCTCAGTGTTGCTCCAATGAGAAAAAAACTTTCACGCTGTGCTGCAAAATCATTAGGATCCCCCCCCCCCCGCACCGATGAGCTAACGACCACAGAGAGAAAAGGCTGAAAAACAAGAGAACGAATAAAAAAAAAATTTCAACAAGAATTTAATCTTGTAACAATATGCCTCACCTTTAAAAAACCTGGAGCTGAAACAATCTACAGTTTGGTCTCTATATCTGTCTTTTTTCTTCTTGCACAAACACACCGCCCTTCTGCTGGCTCCCACGGCAGTAAATCAGCGAGCCAATTAAGAGGACACTAAAAAAAGGGATTAGGCTGGAACCTTTTCATCTTACTCCACTGTTACAACTAGCAGCTCACACCAGGGGGAAATGGTTTTTATAAATCACACTCTTTGCAGGTTCATGCTTGATAGAAGGGCGCTCAAGTGTTCAAGGTAACAGGCTTTGCGAGCGAAGTGAAGGTCAAGTGTTTTAAGGTTTTCTTGCTGCTCCTCTGGGGCTTTTTTCCCCCTAGTTTTAAATAAAAAGTCACTTGTGCAACAGTTTTTATTTTACATGCTTAATCCCTTAAACAGACTGATCAGTATAATTATCAGCTAAATCATAATAGGCAATTATTTCTCTCTGTTTTTAGTTTTTATATATATATTTGTAACACTAGTGTCCAGGAGACCCCTTAACTAAAATTCTAGACCACATTTTCTCATCTAGTTGGAAAAAAAACAACATTTTAATTCTCAGAAATCCTGTTAGCAGGTTATAAAATGTTTAAAAGAACCTAGATGTGTAGGCAAGAATCGCAACCAGCTCCAGCTCTCTTTTAATGATGTGCTTCCAGTTATACCCATGTGGGAAATTACTCAGTGAGCATGTGCAAAGACTTGTAAACATCAATTGCACCTGCTGAGTGCTGCGGAAGGTGTACATGTGGTAGAGGATGGGGATGAGCTTTCTGCCGGTTGCCGGTTTCAGGATGTCGCTGTTGATTTTCAGGTTCTTCACCATCAGATCCACCAGGTAAATGCCCAGGTCCAGAGTTACGATGAGCGGCCAGCTGGACTTGTCCCCCTGCAGCAAGGGCCCTATACCTTGCTCCACCTCCAGCTGACACCACTGCTCCCTGGGAAGGACGTTACACACCTGAAGCACAACACAGCAGCATTAAATACCGACTGTTTATAAATATCACATACATTTGTACTTTTAAAAAGTATTTTTTTGGTCTACACTAATAAAATAAACCTTAATTTACAAGCAGTTTTGTCAGATATCTTTGGTGTTTAGCTTCAAAACTGATGCACGGAAAAAAAAAAAACAGAAAAACTCAAACAAGTAAATAATTTAAATGAGCTGTCAGAAACACAATATAATTGCTATCATTTTAACTACAAAGGCAGCATGTAAAATACCTCAGAAAAACAAGGACCTCAACTAACTTTCGGTCTGACTGCTGCAGTTTTAACAAGCTCATGCTCATTATAATCTTGATCACATTAGCATTTCCCGCAGGTATACTGGAGCCATCACAGCACTGAGTAGGGGATGCTGGCTGTAAAATCCCATTAAGGTAAAAATAGTCAGTCTACCAGGCATCAAGAAGACAAAGCTCATTATTTAGTCAACACAGATGTTGTGTCAATAAGACTTAGCTTCATAACAAAGTCATATTTTCAACTTAAGGTTAAAAACAAAAAAAAACTAACTTTCAATGTGGTTTAAAACAAAATTAATTATTTCCCCTAGCTAAAGCATTTCTGGAAAAAAGGGATTTAAGCCATCATAACATTTTTACAAACCAATTTAGGTTTGATACAGATCTGACAATTAAACACCTATAACAGAGACATTATAAACATTGTTTTGATGTTCACTCTAAATGTCTACTTGGAGGAATCTTCGGCCCCTTCACTGTATAAAACTTATAATTCAAGGATGTTTGTAGGTTTCTGCACATGACCTGCTCATCTCAGTGCCTTTCACAACATTTTCAACGTACTTGTATACCTAAGAAGTTATTGTTTCATCGATGATGACAGAACATCCCATTCTAGATACAACACAACAAGCCCAGATAATAACACTACCACCACCATGTTTTACAGATAAGATGGGGTAGTTAGGTTGAAATGCTTTTAAAAAACAGGTTTCTTTATTGCCTCCCTGACTTTTTAGTCTCTTAATGGAGCATCCATGCACATTGACAATTAGAGACAGTTGATTTAAAGTGACTCTGGGCTCTTTTGTGAATTTGTAAACTTTTACACACCTTGATCTTTGCTGGACAAATCACAAACAGGGGAGGCAGGTTAAAAACCTTAAAGGCAATTTGCTATTGCTATAGGTTGCACAGATAAAACAATACAAAAAGCCCCCAACAAAACAGCAGATAAATGTGAATTCATAAATCTATTCAAATACAAGATGAGTTAAGGGAATCTAACAAAATAAAAAGCTTCTTTTGTTTGTTTTTCATTAATGCATTTTCATGTCCTATTAACAGTTTGATGATACACTGTTAGTCATTAATAGAAAAAAAGTTTAGAGGGTGAGAAATTTGGATTGGCTGTAATTTCTTATATTATTAAATAAACTGTTATTGCGTGAATCTATTAAAATTATAATTACTATTCTTGGTGGAGTCTCAAACTACTTTTAGGATTTGGGTTTTTTTTCGGTAATTTTTAAACAAAAAAGGTCCATATGCGTGAGATTTATTTAGGTTTTTTTTTACCTTGGTATCTTTGGCCAGCAGATCTGTGTAAGCATTATAAATAGTTTGCAGTTTCTCCACTGTGTGATTCTGGTGCTTTTGTTGCACACAGTATTTGGTGTAGACCCTGTTGCCCAAATCTTTAGCCAAGGTCCTCAGTGACTGTCCAGTAGGAGGCAGGTTGGAAACACTCTGGAAAAGAACGCAGCACAGTTCAAAGGGTCAGATGCACAAAAAACACGGCTGAAACTTCAATCGTACGAAGCAGTAAATTAAAGTCAGAGATTTTGTCTGTGATCTGATTCAGTCTATTGAAAAGTAAAACAACTTTTTTTCAATCATGGTGATGCCATTGACAAAGATAACATCGTACTGTGTGCTCTTTTCCACACTGAGAGCAAATAGATTTGTTCAAAGAATGCTGCTTTTTTCAGCAGCAGCTGTTTTGTGGTTTCCCAGATTGGTTAAGTCCAAATATATGAATGCAACACTGGAAAAAATAAAAATAGATAACAACGATGCAACTAATAGTTTTTATGCTGTTGTAGTTAAATTACCTTGTTATCAATCAAAACCATTCAATGAAAAAAAGAAAAGTCTGTTTGACATCCTGGATTTTGGCATTTGGCTGAGCAGAAGGTTGGGCCAGCTGCCTTATATTACCTGTATCATAATGTCAACATACTCCCTATCCTCCAGCAGACAGAGATATGGATAAAGGTTAAGCCTGTGGTCCTTGGTGTTGCTTTTGGCCAGAATCATCTTGCTCTCCCCGAGGGCCTGCAGGAGCACCTTCTGCCACTGTGCCTGCTGCTCCGCCAGCAGGGCCCTCTGAAAGACAACGCATCTGGAAGTTATCCATCTGAATTCGGAACAGTCCTAAAGCCGTCATTGTACTACGACCCAAACTGAGGGTTGTCCAAATGATGAAGCAAAAAATACATCCTGTCTGCTCTAGAGGGCACAAGTCACCGCGTGACATGGCTGCGAATCCTATTTTACGGAAAAAAGAAAGAGAGTATTCTCCTTTGAGAAAACAAAATTGGGTCGCTGATTTATTTGTCTAAAGAAAAAGCGAGAAATCTTTTCAGCCTCTCTCCATATCCAGCTCAGTAGAAGACAAATTTGGGGAAATAAAAAGAAATTAACAATGACTATTCATTACCACACTCTAGTGGTTACAAATTACAGAAGATGGAAAACACACAGCAAACTTTGCTGTCCTCTGGAAACATGAATAAACTGATCCTGGATCAGCAGCACTAACAATAGATTATTATTACTAGGACTGCAAATATTAAGGCTCTTCACACATGGGTTATCTGTTATTAATCCACCACTGTTCTCCTTTGGAGAACACCAACCAGAGGCAGTTCATAACAAAGAGCTGAGTGACAACAGGGTCATTGGCAAAAGTGGCGTACTCCATACAAAATCTCAACCTTGACATGGAAACACCGCTTCTGCTCTCTGACCAATTATGTTATTTTCAACTATGTAGCAGCAAATCAACTTTACACACAACACTGTGTTGAAAATCGACAACTTCGTTAATCTGTTTAGCTACTTTTGAACATTTTTTAAAAGCAAAAAATAACCCCTGAACTGACCCAAAAGCATAAAAACCTCTCACTTCTAAGTTCTGTAACTACAGCTGTAATAGCTATAATTGTCTTTATTTAGTATATATATATGTTGTCTTTAGCAGATGAAGCAGCAGCCTTGAAATGTTTTGATGATAACCACAGTTTAATCACGTACGTCTCTCAGAGAAAATGAAAGATTTCTTTTCACCTGCACACAACAGGGAAAAAAAATGAATACAAAAAGAGCTTTAATAAGAACTTGGTTAAACTGAGAAACAGCTTATGCGATCAGAGAGAGCGGGAGAGAGGTAAGCAGATTTAAAGAGCAGGCACAAAAAAAAGAATGCAAATGTAAAGCAATTATATAAAGGACTTGTTAATTAACATATAATGTCAAACTTTTAATGAGGTTTAGTGACATTTCCTTGAAATGGAAAGCAATAACATACCAGTTCATCAAATTTACTTATTCTAGACAAAAAATCCAATTTACTTTGCAAACTAGAATTATTTACTTAATGCTTGAAAAAAAGCTAAGTTAATCACCTGCTAACTCCAGAAAATACAACTTTTTTTATTCCCCACAACAAAGAACTTTCAGGTTTGCCTTGTTTTGAAGGAAATTATTAAAAAAATCAATATATTAGCTCTGTAAGCATATACAGTAATATATTTCACTAAGCAACATTTAAGGAGCTTATAGTTTCAACAGAGGCTAAAATGCAGAAAATGTCCTTAAGATACCATTTTATTTCTATTTGTAAGTTAGAAGCCATCCAAACCCTTTCGTAATTTTTGGACATCTCAATGGGGTTTAATAAATTGTTTGAGCCAGGTTTAATACTGCATGTGCTGGTTCTGGTGCACCATAAGGTGCTTGAGAAGTTTGACTGAAGCAGAAACACAGTCCATGTTCTGGATGGAGAGGTGACTCTGCAGCCTCCCGATAGGGCTCCATTACAATGCGTAATTATTCAGCCCTGGCAGTCTTTAAATGCTGCCTGACCACCAGGGACTCTCAGCCTGCTCGCTTCCCACATAGCCCATCTGCAGAGGCAGACAAGCCAGGCTGGGCTGTAAATGCCAGAGTTGGGGGAGAAAAAAAAGGCACAGCACAAGAATAGGATGTTTCGTACTTTAACATGTCAAGCTTGGATGTAAATCATTTCAAAGCCTTTATATAAAAGAACAAAGAAAAAACAGTAAAGCATTAATTTGAAAACTGTACTGAAACTACAAATAGTATACTTTTGCAAAAAGGTCTATAAACAATGATGTATGACAGGATGTCACGTTTTATTGTTTGCTCTTCAAAATTCACAAATCTACAGAAAAAAGCATAAACTTATCCTATTTTTTCAGGACAAACTAAGCAAACTAGTCTTTCCAGCATATATGAATAGTTTGGTTGTTTGTGGTCATTATTACCGTCAGAAATAAGGCTAATCATTTATTTCAACCAATATTTATGATGGTATTTATTTATATACAGATTCATTTATTTAAGTAAATTTGAGTAAGGAGTTCTAACGCTCAGTGAAATGATCTTAAGGTGTGAGAAATTTGTTTTACCATTTTGGCAATGTCTGCAGTGATGGGCTTGACGGCTTCCACAGAATCAATGGTGATGGTGCAGGCCTCCTCCACACCGAGCTGACGTTTAAAACGCTCCTGGAGGTCCTCCTGTGTGAAGTCAAGTTTGGGGAAGGAATGGTTTTCCCTCTAAAACACACAAAGAAGAGAGAAATGATGTCTCTAATGCAGTGGACATTTCTCAAACTGCGAACCCTGACATAAGCACACATTTTGCCGCCTTGCTGTTGAACAAAGACTTCATTATTCATGGTTTAACATGACACACACATGGTGTGTGCACTCCCAGCTTTCTTGTACTCACTTGTAAACTCACTGGTATATTTATAAGACTCAGCTGAACAATACACAGCAGAGCAGGAAACCTGCAGCTTGGTTTTCCACCAGATGATTGCAGGTTACCTCATTCATACTCACAGGTGCATGAAAACCACACATTTATGCTGACTTCACACCATCTGAGCAGTATGTGTGTGTGGCCTGCATGTGCATTACTAAACTGTTGCATGGTGACTGTGTGTGTATTCACACACCAACCTTTCTGTTGCACAGTTGCTCAGCTACAGTCTGCACAATGTCTCCTAATGGCCATAAATACACAGCTTTGTATAACCCATGGTTGATGTGATTTGAAAAGTGCAGGTAAGCTATCAACCTGACAGATGCTTACAAATTACTAACTAAAAGTTAAAAACTAAGCTGCAAGTGTTTTACCTTGCATGGCCCTTAACATATCTGTGTACGTCTAACTGAGCTATTATCATAGAGTGAAGTTGGCACATGTCATCAAAGGTTACAGGCCTGAAAAAACTCTAAAGAGCTTATATAAAATACAGCTGGCTCGCTAGATCCTAAAAGTACAAAGTTTAAGACTTCATAACGTATTATTTCTGGACAGTTCCACACATTTAATGTAAATCTTTGTTACTGCAAAACATCCTGTTTCTCGCTTGAAGCAAAAGAAAGTTTACACATAAAATGAGGCCCTTTTTAATTCTTAGTACTGCAAGGTAAGCAGCATTACAATAGTCTCTGCATGAAAAAAATAATTACATGAAAAATCCCGGGCAGTCTCTGATGGCAAGTTGAAACTAGATCAAACTGCATTTTGTACGATCTACAGCTTCATCAAAATTCCATTTCACACCAACAAACAATGTTCTAATTAGACTGAGCTTCTGCTGCAAACAGTGAAACAAACCCTCCAGAGGCCAGCCAGGCTGCTACTCTCTTATCTGGTGGACCAGTTATTTGGACAGCCTTCAAGCTGCCGTGACCTGCCAAACAGTCAGAGTCGTGGATTGATAATCAAACAGCTACCTTTACTGCAATCAGAGCCAGTGGTAATAAAAATGGGCACATTTGACTTCATTCTGATATTACAAAGTGACATAATTTCATATCTATATATAATAATAATAACAAAAAAACATATCTGGTCCTTACAGAGTCTTAATATTAGGTGAATGAATATATCTGTAACATTTTTAAACAAACAAATACCAAGATAAAATACAAAACAAGTGTGTCAAAACACTTCAATACACCCTTACTGATTATAAATAAATTATAAATTAAGAGTTTAATCAGCTAATAATACAGACACCAATTAATTGATGAAAGCAGAAGTTTGCTGGTTTGAAGCAACAGCTGCATGTGACCACAATGCTAAAGAAAAATAAAAGAAATCAGCAGAGACTTTAGAGAAGCAACGGCTGCTCCATATCGATCAAGCGTTAGAAGCCCATCAAGCTACACTGAGAAAAAGTGTCCAAAAGTGGGAAACATTTATGACAGCTGACAGTCTTCCCAGAAGCGGACATCCCAGCAGATTCACCCAAGTTCCGATCTTGTGATGTTTAAAAAAAAAAGTGCAAAAATATCCAAACTACGACCCAGGCTCAACAGGCCTCAGTTAGCATATTAAAGGGTAAAGCTCATGACAGTGCAATTAGAAAAACGCAAAACAAATATAACTTGTTTGGAAGAGGTGCCAGAAAAGGCCTCTTTATTCTAAAAACGAAAAAAAAAACGAAAGACTTTCAGAAAAATGTCCACTGGACAGTCAAAGCAAAAGTGTAGAGATGTTTGGTCATACATATTAAAGAAAGTATATCAGTTCAACACATTAAACCAACTGCTAAGCACAGGAGTGGAGTGTTAATGATTTGGGCTTGCTTTGCAGCCACAGGACCTGAACACCTTCCAGTCACTGAGACACAAATAAACTCAGAAAATATATTTTAAAAAAACCTGGAATCAAACCTGAGCCCATGTGTCCAACAGCTGAAGAAAATCAAGAGGTGAAATAGGAGAACAATCCCAAACATAAAAGGAAATATGCAACATAAGGTATTAAAAACAATTAATCAAGGTGCCGAAACTAAAATGCTGCTTGAAAGAGCTGTAAAAACAAATAAAGTTAAACCTAATAAACTGGAGCAATCTTGTAAAGGAGGGTGGGTCACATTTCTAAACTATGTGAAAGACTGAAAAGGTCCTTTCGAACACAATTAGTTCAAGTAATTGCTGCTTAAGGTGCTTGTACAAGCCAGATTAGATTAAACAGAAACTTCATTGACCCCAAGGGAAATTCAGGAAACCAAGTAAATCTTCCACTGCTTCAACATTTTGTCTTAGTTTTAGTTAAATGAACAATGGCTGTAATATGCTGAGTCATTTTTTTCAAACTGCAAGACTGTTCTTACTTTGTACTTTAAGACAGAAATATACTTTACCTGATGATGATGACAGCAATCTTACACACAAGCCAAAAGTATGATAAAAAAAAACAGAGCGTAAATGGTGCATGGACAGAGGCTAAAAATACCACAATTGTTTGAGAAGCTCTTAATGAATCATGTGAGCATCGCAAGAAGAGAGGTGGGAAAATAGAAGGAGAGGTGAGAGGAAACGAGGCAACACAAGCAGAGAGCCATTAGAAAGCAGGGATGGTTGACTATAAATAGCCCTGAGCCTTTCTGGTTGTTAAGGGGTGACAATCAAATCTTTCGTAGTCACACTGGAGCCTTGTGACAGCACTCCCTGCTCTCTGGTGTCTCGACTGGCAAAACATGTGAGGCAGTCCCCATCAAAATAATTCATAACCCTGGAAGCTAAGGCTCCGCATCTAAATGAACTGCTTTATTTTTCAGATATTTGTCCTGTTGTAAAAAACACAATTATGATATAATTTCATTGAACCTTACCTGTGTGTAAAAGTCCTTAACCAGAGGTGAATAATGCTGGTTTGTCTGCAGGCTGAGGTTGGGTTGGTAGTCAGGCTTTATGATGTGAATGGCTTTAAGCAGCAAGTCTCTCTCATCATGTTGAAACACACACTGGCTGAACAGATCATCTATAGACAGGCCGTCCTCCTCCATTTGTTTCAAACACCTGGACAAATGACACATACAGGAGGTACGAGATCAGTTCCCTTTTGTTGTTCATATGTTCAAAGGATACTGACAGAGGTTGTAATACAAGTCAAGAGCTGCTCCTCGTGTCTTTATTGCCAGACCTATAGTTTTTATAGAGGTCTTGTGTTGTAGTAACCTAGACTTTCTAAAGTTTTTCTAAAGAAACGGGATTCATCTTTATGTCAGTGTAGTTCTATTACCAGAATACTTGGCATGTTTCAACAAGGTAATCTAGTTTTCGTTTTTGTTTTTTTTCCCCAAAGGAAAGTGTTCAGTGGTGTGCAAACAAAGAAACAACAGACAAAAATTGTTACTTCAAGCTGCTGATTAGTATCTAAAATTCATTAAAAAAAAAATAAATAAAAATTAGCACAACGACACAGTTGTTAGCGCTCTCGCCTCACAGTGAGAAGGTTGCAGGTTCGCCTCCCGTCTTCTCCCGTGCATGTTCAAACACAAGTGGGTTTTCTCCAGGTACTCTGGTTTCTTCCCACAGACCAAAAAACATGCATCTCTGATTAACTAGTAACTCTAAATTGTCCCTAGGTGTGAATGTGAATGGTTGTTTGTCTTTATGTGGCCCTGATGGACATGTGACCTTTCCAGGATGAACCCCGCTTCTCGCACAATATCTGCTGGAGACGGGCACCAGCTGGTCCACGATCCGGAAAGGAAAAGTGGGTTAAAGAAAATGGATGGACGGACGAATGGAAATCTAAAAATTAGGAAATAACCTTATCCTTCAGTTAACCATCTATTACAATGGTTCTCATACCACAGTACAAGTACACTTAGTGGTACATAGGGGTAAGAAATTTTGATAAGGAAATTGAGGCCGAAGAAGAGCCAAGGCCACAATATATTTGATGCCACACTCTGCTGTATATGCAACAGGAACCATCGCATCTTAAATTTCTAAAGTGGTACTCCTTAAAAAAAAGTTTGACCATCGCTGGTCTACTGCATGCCAAGGTTTCAAGTAACAGTTTTTGGTAATCATCTTGTTTTTTACAAAACTACTATTTTACACCGGTCGCCTAGTTCTTGCCAACACAAAAAGACCAAAAAGCAATTTATTTTGTTTGTTTGTTTCTGGGTTGTCTATTATGCGCTTACTGTTTACTCTTGAATGATTCATACAATAATTGTTAAAATGGCTTATTAATAAAAGTGATAAGAAGAAAACATTCTTTTGAAAACGTTCAGGTGTAAGGACTGGCCTGTGTAAAGACTTTCAAAAGCCTGAATAACTATTTCTCGAAATGATTTTGAAAAATTCTAAGGAAGTCTTTTGAAGCAGAATATGATAAAATGAAGAGTCTTTCAAAGATTTTGCCCAAAACCTCACTTCACCTTCAATTTTCAAGTTTTAGAAATCACATTATTCACTAAATAACACACCAGATATTAAAGATTTATTCCAATACTGTTGATGCATTTGATAAATAAAGGTGTAAAAAGTGTTGCTTCGACTATATGAACAATTTAGAGTGTTTGTAGTATTTTCAAGGCAAACTGACTTTTATGAACAGACAATAGTTGTATTAGATTACAGATTATGGCTAGAAGCACATAATAAATTAACTAAATAACCTAATAATCTGCGTTTTGTAAAATGTCTGGTTTTACAGTCTGTGATGTAATATTGTTTACAAGATTTCAAATACCAAGTAAATACAGTTTACATTAGATCACCCAGGATAAAACACACTGAGATGTAGGTTTTCATTTATGTGGCAGATTACGGTTATTATAGTGAATCAGAGTTTGGAGTCTTACCACAAGTTAAAAGTTCGTAACATTTGACCTGCCTGCTGACGTGGGAATAAAACTCAGGTAAGACTAACTCGAACTGACTCTGATTAATTCAGCTCTAAAAGAAAACACCACGGACAGTTACAGAATATCAATTTACTTATTTGCATTGACAAGCTTTCTGTCAGACTCGGAGTATCAGTTTGATCCAGAGGCAGATGGGCGCCGACAACATCAGTGAAACGTTTATTTGAATAAAATCTCCAAGAGATCTCCCAGAGAGAGCAAAGTCTCTGTCACTGGACTGCCGAATGCAGATGATATGCCAATGAGCAACTGCTCGTTGGAATACAAATGAGACGTTTAATAAAATGAGCTTTCTACTATTAAATTTGATGCATGAACGGTTTAGAAATAAAAATTTTCAGTTTAATGAATCATTATTCTTATTTGATGAGTGAGGCTAAGGCGATAAAAGAACAGATTATATGATTTATTGCTATATTTTTATGGTATTAGCCTTTATCCTTATAATAACAAAGCCTGAATGTGTATTGCAAAAACATTTTAAGCAAAAAAACTATACTCTGTAAGAAAATTCAGCTCTCACATGCTTACTGAATATTGGCTTAATTGACTAAATTTCAGCCATGTACCACAAAACGTATGTTCATAAAGCCTGATACAAGGTAGTGTAAAAACAACTGACCTGAATGGCCTCTGTGTGCTCTGTAGCTAGCCTGTTTGATTACACTGCCCCCTAAAGGCCAACAAAAGCATTGCATAAAAAAAAGGTTGGGGGGGGGGGGGGAGAAGTGAGAAAAACTCATTTATCACCAACCACAGAGGACAATCAAGCTCCGCTTCACCTTGCACACCTTTCACTCAAGATAATTATAAATAACAGTGCGCCAATTAGCATCTGGAGGAAACCATGACTCAGCAGCTTCCAGTTATTCAAACTAATCATTAGTGAGCTGGGATCAGCACATCACTACAAAAACGACACACCCACCACAGCCCTGCTGCTTAAAATGATCCTATTTCTATGTGAAAACATCTTTACAGTCACAGAGGTCACATTTTTGGGTAATTTCACTCGCGCCTTGGAGTCACTTGTGTTGCAACGTGCAATCTTGGTCTGAGCAAATGAGAAAGCCTCGAACAAAGACGGGATTAGTCTGGGAGCTGGCAGTGTGGTCCAGAGGAACAAAGAGGGCAGAGAGGTTGACAGATAGAGCATAATCAGCCTGGCGACTGCTCTGCTGCACCTCGGGGAACGCAGAGCTCTGGAGGACACAGCACTTACAAAAGAAATCCTTAAAAGGGTGAGCGTTGAAAGAGGAGAAACAGAAGAGCAGCTTACGTTTGCTAAGGACAAGGATGCAGTAAAAGTGACTTAATAAGTGAGCGCAATCTTTGTGGAAAAAGCTGGGAAAAGAAAAAAAAAGATATGATAACAATGAAGGCAATAGAAGAGAAAGTCAGACTCAAAGTGCACCACTGTACAGCCACAATGTCATATAAGCATCAGCTTACAGTGATCAATGAACCAACCAGATCCCACTGCTTTGCCACTTGTCCCACTATTGGACCATACTGCACTGGGTGATGTCCCCAGTATGTAAAAGTAGAGTGTGTGTGTGTGTGTGTTTTTCTCATGTGCGGGTAATAAAAGAGCACTTAACATGACCAACTCTGGTATGCTTTAAGCCATATTAATCAAGGAGGATTTATAGCATCTATTTATAGTAATCTATGGTATTTTATAAAGGTGTGATGTTTAACAGAAACAAACTGGAAACTAAGTTTAAGCGTTATGGATGTAATTGCATCAGTCTGTGGATTTAAGAATGGAACAAAATGTGCTGTACATCATTCAACTCTACATTTAACAGCTGACAGGTTTCACTAAATATGTGCAAGATCAAAGCATCTTCCCATTAGTATCAGAGTAATACATAAAAACTAAAAAGTTTAGAAACCACTTACACTGAGTGAGTGTAATCTGCACATCATGAGTCAGCCAACAAACCTAAATCCTCACAGTTTACCTGGTGACCTGACTGTGTGTACCTAAAAAACGGTTCTTGCCAAGTAAATAATGGTAACCAATTTACACCAAACTGAACCACAATGTTCTGTGTCAAATGCACCTTCCCTAAATTGTACTGTATTGTACTATATTGTATGTACCTACATATATATCAATGTACAAACAACATGCATACCTACAGTATTTTATTGATTTCACTGTTGCACTTTATCAACTAGAGTCAATTCACTGATGAAAACATGAAACATTGGTTATCAATGTGCAGATGCGTCAATTAAAAATATATTTTTTCTTTTAAATCAGCGTTAACAAAAGCCTCTTTAACACATAATTTTTCAAGCCAGACACGACGCACCTCTGCTGTTCTGTGTCACATAATAAAACACAGAGATGTCATGGAGGTTTAAAAGTTTATTCAGAAGTGGCACACCTCTGAGCTGAGGATGAGTGAGGAGGAGCTCAGCACAAGCAACACGCCACCATAACCAATCACTCATTTCTTAACAAGGTCATCTTTCTTTCCCTCTGATAAGACAGAACCCATATAGGTTTTTGTGTCTCTATTGTTGTTTCTGTCAGAATTAAAGAAAATAACTGGGTCAATATTTTAATATCTGCTGACTTAAATGAAGGAAAATCGACTGTGGCCTTTTCTGCCATAACAACTCCAGTCTAATGGTATACCCATTAGAAAAGAAAAAAAAGAAGAAGAAAATCCAATATGAAGCCTGCTACTGACTAGGCAGCAGGCCAGTTGATGGATGGCAGCTGATACAAAACAGGCACACATGCCACGATACATGCAGCCGCCTTCTGAAGCCTCCGCTGTGTCCAACTGGTTTATTTAAACTAAATGTCATGCAACAAATCAAGAGGGTCTGTGAACATAATTACCAGCGATTAGTCAGAAAGGGCCCGTTACTTATGAGGGACAAATAACGAAGGTTGCCGTTGATGAGGAAAAACTTGCACAAAAGATGTCAGTTTAGAGGCACAATTTTTACGATTTAGGTAACAGAAGGCAGCATCACTAAAACCAGAATTATTGGTTTTCTATAAAGCCAAGCCCAATCTATTACAGACAACACTGACCTTATATTTGTCAAAGTTCATTTTTCAGACTGTCTAAAATGCTATGAGTGTCATGCATCATTTGACATAAGTTGGTAACTTGTTAAAAATTATATTATAAGCTCAGCGCTTTCCCAAGTTACTGACCAGGCAGAAGTCAAAAATAACAAAATTATCCTTCCATCCATTTTCTTTACCCGCTTTTCCATTCCGGGCCGCAGGGAGCTGGAGCCTGTCTCCAGCCATCACTGTGTGAGAGGCGGGGACAGGACCCTGGACAGGTCGCAAGTCCATCACAGGGACACATAGAGACAAACAACCATCCACACTCTCACTCCCAATTAAGTGGGAGTAAAACTAACCTAACCACAGACCTTGGTACTGGAGTACCTGGAGTAAACCCACGCGAGCACAGGGAGAACATCTAATCGCCACCCAGGAAGGCCCCAGGTCAGGAAGCGATCCTGCAACCTTTTCGCTGGGAGGTGACAGCTCTAACCACTACACCGCTGTTCCACCCCAAACAAAATTATGTTGACACTATTAATAGAAGAAAACTAACCAACATCCTGGTGTTCATTAAGAGAAGAGTTTTAGTTTTCCCAGCAGGGTTACTAAAACTTTTATTTATATATAAATAGTATGAGAGAAAAAATAAGCAAAAATGCAAACGATGACCACAGTATGCCCCCTGCTGGTAAATTTCTGTATTACTTCTGCTGTTCTTTGAAACTGCAACCTCTACCCTCCATGTGTCAAAATATGAAATGCTTATTATTATGAACACATCCCTTTATGAATTTGGTTTGTGTGGTAGAGTGTACAGTTGCAAACATACCTCAGTATGGTATTCGGGAAGCAGTTTGGATTGCGACCCATGCACTCGAGCGCAGCACAGTAAGATCCGAGATTCGGCTTCAGACCAGCTTCTTCCAGCAGAATAAAGATGCGGCCGACCTGATGTAAAGTACCCTTCGGAGAAAGACATAAAAGGAACCATGATCAGTACTTTCAAAATAACTTTAAGCAAACGTATTTATAATGACGCCAATCAGACAAATTTACTGATAAAAGGTAAGACTTTTTTTTTTTTGCTTTTTAGTTTAGTTTTAGCCTTTAGCACTTACCTTCTTGGCCCACACCCTCATCATGATGTTGTAAACATCCGTAGTGAGATGTTTGCGCCGACTCACGACTCTGTGTTGACTGAGCAGGAAATTCTGCGACCGCTCAATGTCCCCTATAAACACACACGCCTCCAGGTAAGCGAGGATGCTGAGGTGGGTGTCCCCACACGGACTTCCGGTGCCATCTTGCGAGATCTCCGGTTTATCTTGAACTGTCCAGTGGGGTACTCGCTGATTGAGTCTTTTGTGAAGCTCCTCGATCTCAGCCAGGTCCATCTTCGTGGCCTCGGAATCGATGCTCGTCTCTGCTTTTCCATCCTTGTTTGAACTCTTTTGTTTCGAGCCCTTCCATTTAGATGCTTTACTTGTCGTTGCTGTTTTTTCTGCGGTGACAAGCGAAACTGTGGTTGGTGCAGAAAGTGCAGCGCAAATTTCATCTGACACTTTCTTGCCACTTCTCTTCCTTTCCGAAGCAGAAGATATAGTTTTATGTGTTGTACTTGCGGCTTTTAAGCTGCTTTTGTTACCTTTAGGTTTCACCGTTAGCACTTCGGCACTTTTCTGGAAATTCAGCTGAACGTGCAGCAGTTTCCTAAGTTTAGTTTTCTTTTCCTGAAATAATTTTTCCATCCAGCGGCTGGGATGTGATTTATAGGCTCCTTTTGACGGTCCTGATTTCGGAATGTCAGTTTTTTCCAGGAGTGACCCTCTGGTGGGAATCCTACCAGACGAGACACCCCTTCTACAAGAGGGAACTTTCACAAACTGCACCTTCGCATGCTGGACATCTAAAACGACGTCAGACTGGAGCTGCTGGATCCTTGCCTCAAGCACTGAAAAGGAAGCAAAGATCATAAAGTGCATCCTCTAGAACGTGCAAATAACTGCATCAGCACACTGAGGCTGATGAGTGTGGCAAACTTTAAAAAAACACAGAAATCCATAAAAGCTCTGGAACACATAAACTAATATTGATTCCTACTATATTTTGCTTCGCAGCAGAAATAATGAAAAAAAAAAAAAAACTCTAAAATCTTTAATGCTCCTAACATTTAGCGTGACTACTCAATAAGAACGTGCAGTCTTAATCAACCTACCGTCAAGCAGCTGAGACTGTTCAAGAACACGTTTCTTTGCATCATCTGACTTTGGGAATACAGACAAAACATTTCTTCTCTGGAGGTGCAAAGGGGTTTCTGGAGGGGCAGTACATTCAAAGAAAGAAAACAAGCACATGCAAATTCTTCTTTAAACAACAGAGCTTAAGAATAATACTGCAGTAAATGATCCAGCATGAATAAGTAACCACTCACCCACAACAAACAGCTGAGGGCTTTCACTGTTAATGTAATCCGACTGACCTCTGAATATAAATGTTCCGCAAAATAAAACCTCTCTGCACCCAAATCTTTTTTTAATGGGGTATTTTACTTGATTTTAATTGTTTTGCTTTAGGAAAAAGAAAAACAAACAAACCTAAGTGCATAAAATCTTATTTAGCACATGTGTTTGTATTTAAAAACAACCGTAAACACTTCGAGTAACCTTATTATTTTAATTCATGGCTAATATAACATAGCCTGCTCTTTATTTTAACCCAAAATTATTGATTAATGCAATTTGTCAGTATGACATGTTATCACATATTAACAAATGTACAAAAAAAGTGTGTTAACTTCTGCACAACTTAGTCAAAAGCTGGTGTTTATCTCTCTATAATAAAGCCATGTATTAAATAGATTTAGTTCATTGAGTCTACCATATTAAAGATCCTCTGGTCTCTAAATAAAAAACAGAAAACACTGCTTACTCTTTCCGGGACGCACAGGTTCCGTAAGGAAAAATAAAATTGCATTTTTGTGTGTTTTTATGCCTAGTGAATCTAAAAAATATTCACTAGGCAACTATAAACATGAGAATCTGAGGTTTAGCCCAGTGATGTTGCTCAAGGGCAAAGAGGTGCTGGTCTTCAAACCACCAACCTTTCCATTATCCTAAGCTAAAGCAAAATTCCCATCAGTCGAAATGACTCTAATAGGAAGAAAATGTTGTTTTCTTGCTTTTAAAATATGCTCAAAACCCATGTTTTCTTACAACACCGCAGGCTCACAACACATTGTTCACTAAGCTACATGTAAGAGGACCACCATTTAAATATATTTAAACACTTGACTCAACTAGAATGTAAGCATATCCGTTTTTTTAACACAGGAATCCTCGATGAAACTTAATAAAGTTTGTTTTTCCCGTCAGATAAAGTGGTTTTATCACCCAGAGTTTGCTTCGGCTCACCTGATATCCATCTCACTGCGCCGTTCCTCGCCGACACACACAGCCGGCAATAGTCCGCAAAAGACTGGCCAAGAGCACATTTTTCCAATAAACTGCGCCGACTGAAGCATTTGGCAAAGGTACATGCTCTTAGAAGTGACATGTTGACATCCAGCAACCGCGTTACTTCCCAGCCCTAGGCAGCCATCTTGAATCAGACGAAGCTGGTCGCGAGGAGAGATGATCGCTCCGTCAGGCCTGACGAGAAGAGCTCCGAAAAATCGAGTTAACCATCAGCGCCGCTTTAATGTGTCTTTAAAATACTCCTAAATGCTCCACGGAGTGATTCGGGACAAAATGAACACTTTTAAAGACTGAAATAAAAAAAACTACAATAAAAGTTTGAGTTTTAACCACACACTGTGTATGATTTATTTATATAAGTTCCCTCTGTGACTATTTTAAGGGTGAATCTTCACACAGTGATTGCTCTTTTTAATATAAATGGTTTTGTCTTCTTCTTTCTTTTTTTGTTTTGTTTTACAAATTGACTTTAATGAGTTTTATAAAATATATATTTTTTATTATTCATACTGTATTGTTGTATCTTCTTGGCCAACAGGTGGCAGTCTCCACACAGACAAACAAGCAGAAGTCAATTTGAAACAAGTTGAATGAATGTTTATTAACAAAATAACTAATCAGTTTATGTTTCATGTGGGTTTTTTTTAATTAAGTTTGTTGTCACCTGTTTATTATTAATAAAACATATAAATATACATTTTATTTCATGTCAACTACAGCATCTTATCGTTTTGGAAAACAAATGTTATGGCTGTATCTTTTTGCATATTGCTTATAGACGCCATAAAACTGAATCCTGATCATTCTTCTACATCCTGCACGGTTGTAAATAAGACCTACTTGGCAGGTAGTGGTTGCTATAAATTTGTGATATGTTTTAAACATCTGTTTTAAACAAACCAGCCTTTAACGAGGTTTTTAAGGAAAGAATGTGAATCCCAAAATTGCAGAACAGGCCGTTTAATGTTTTCACAGGATTTTTACAATATTTGGCTACGCTTACTTACTCATCTCATCATTTACATCTTGTTAACTAAAAAAAATCCATTGTACATGAGGTTTCATTTATTTCCAGCTGTGTGAATAAAAGCTGGTCTTCACCCAGGCTAAAGTACCTGTCACAGCTTGTTGAAATATGTAGTTTTCTTTTATTAGTTGACTTTTGAAGTTCAAACCTCATAAAGTTTAAATCAAGTGTGACTCTGGTCTAAATTGAAATTAAACCTGAATGTATCTCATTAACATCCAGCACACTTTCTGGCCCCCAGCAGCGCCAGTCTCACCTTGTCATGCATCCATAAAGCATTCTTAAACACTTTAGTGGCCCCTTATGTTTCGACAGCCTGGAGGTTAGCACAAGCACTACTTGACAGAAAGAGGGCGAGAGGTGTGGAGGGGCTGGGGGGGTAGGACAGAGGAGGAAATGAGGTCCGGGCGGTACATCTTTCCTCAGTGGAGGCAGTAGCCGAGAGCACAGCGGTGGGTGTCTGCCGCTGAGCTGTAGGTGAGGATCAGGAGGTGTTTGTTGCCACAGTTCACAAGCAGGGCCCCTTGACAGCCTCGTTTGATGTGGTCGGCCCCTGTCGGCGGCTGGCTCTTTGCGCTGGTGTGACAGTCATTGCCGGGTGAGTGACTGTCAATGCCTCGACCAACAAAAGAGGAGAAGACAGCCATTCATGGGGCCCGATAATGGCCAGGCCAGGACAAGGCTGCTTTTCTCGCCCACTTTGATCATGCGGATTCTTTTGCACACCTTTGTAGGGGCTTCCTATTTGTTTAACAGATGCACAGAGGGCTGTATTTGAAGCTGCTTCACCTGGCCAAGGTAACCTAATGGAGATACTTTCCTGTAAGACTTATGCATGGCTAAATACCTTTGACATGTAGTTGTCAGTGCGTGAGAGCCTGTCGTGTGGGCTTGTGCACCTGCATCACTTAGGGCAACGTCTCATGTAGAAAAAACTACCTCTGTTGTGGCTCAACTTTTGTCACTCAGTTTTACCCATATTTGCGTTGTAAGAGGGACATATTTAATGACTCGATGGGCCTAACTACAAAGACCTGAATTTAAATGATGCATCTATAGAGCTGCGAAGCATTTAAATTTTTTTCCATCTATGTTTGCATCCCTGAGCTTTTTTTAGACCAGATTATCTGTGCACAGGTGTGAAAGCTTTATCACTTCCTGTCAGCTGCTTGGATCTTAACTTGTAAAGTATCTCAAAACCCATTGCAGCATCAGATAGATGCTTATCACAAGAAAAGCTGACAATGGACAATGGTCATAAAGGAGGATATGCAAATATACATAGGTCCAAGTTGCAGTGGTCCAGTCGGTTCATTTAGATCCGTCTGGATTTTTTATCATCCAATCACAACTCAAATATATGAGTTACACTTATGTTGAGTCTGAACTGATCAAACATGACTGCCAAAATGATGAGCTGCCACTGAAATGCAAAAATATTATCTGCCCATGAATGATTTCCTCGTAGATGTGACAAGCACTGTTGTGCATGTAGATAAAGATTTGTCTAAAACAAGAAAAACAACCTGACTCCCAAAGTAGCAAAATGCGAGGATATGAAAAAGCACTTGGCCATGAGTGAATAGCTAAAACACAAAAGAAAAAGAAAGACAAGGATTTAACAGGAAGGGAAAAACAACTAATAATAGGCAGCTTTTACTAGGGGATTGTCCGTGCTAGGAAGGAGGTCAGGTTTCAGATCCTTTTGAAGACTTTGATGGTACAAAACAGGCCTCATTATAGAGATATTATCTCTATTCAGATACTTACAGAGCTGCTTCGATCCCTGCTGGGAAAGATTAGGTTCCTCAACTTGAGAACATCCTCCTTGGGCTCCTGGCTCTCAGAGAGCTGTTATGTGTTCACAGCACACCCATACAGAACAGTTCAACGCAACAAACCTCAACTTCAATCATTGGATACAGAAAATCCATCGATTTCTCCAGTGGGGTCAAACACTTCGTCATTTCACATAGGATCTGAAAAGATAAGCTCAGCAAATCTTATACAATCAATGTCCCCTCATTTTTATGAGAGCTTCAACAAAAATTAAATAAGTTGTCATGTGTTTTGATGCTGACCTTCGTACCCCATTAAGAATCAAACGTGATATCCCGTAAGTTTTTTTTTTTTTTAGTATTTATTTTTGTTTGAGAGGCAGCTGGCTCAGAAGTGGATCATCAACGAATAAACTTCAAGCTCTATTTCTGCCTCTCTATATTCACACATAATAAAAGAGTGAAACAGACGTGCATTTGAGAGATTATTTGTGAAAATGGCAATATAATCCTCCCGGATATAGGGGATCTCTCTGTCTTAAATACGGAAATTAAAGGAGTAGTTTGGATCTTTTTAAGGGGGTCCATATTTAAATTGCTTACACATTAGCTCTTTAAATGGCTTCTGATTGACAATCTAATCTAGTCTTGCTCATATCAGCTTGTGTTCATACCACAATGACTACCATGTCAGGCTTAAAGTTGTTCAACAGATTAACAAGGAACTCAGCGACTTTAAGACAAACTCTTCAGTCTTACAAACAGGACATGTATGATGATGTCTGACAACCAAACATTTAGTAGATTTAGTAGAGTTTAATGTTAGTTTAAATAAGATAACAACAAGATAGCTTTATTGCTACCATTCCAGCTATCCATGCATCTGTCACTAATCACAGGCAGCCAGGTGTCTGAGGCTAATTCTGAAAGTAATGGTACTACTGCAAGATGATGAAACAACCAATCATGAAGATTTTTGTGATGTTCTCTTTGGTAGTTGCACCAAAATGGTTCTGTACATCACACTGTGACAGAGGGCCAAAGGTGGTTGTTGCAACGGCCGTGCATCCTGAGACAGGTTGAGCCAAAATGTGGACAAAATCTACAATGTACCAATGTAAAAAAAACCCAACAACAACGCGACTACGACCTATATTTAAGCAAGAAACATTAAATAAAATGCTGATCAAAACAGCTCTAGTGCTACTGTCAGGAAAAGAAAAATACTTCTAAAAATAATAAAGAGGGATGAAAAAATGCAAAATGAATTACAGTATTTTGCAGAAATATCTTGTGGTGCAGAGCTTGACAAAATTATGGAGTCTATAGATAAAATAGGATATTGTGACTAAGTTTCTTAGTTAAATTATGTAACAATGTTGTCAGTACCTTCATAAGATTGCTGTAATCTAACAGATGTTGGCATCTGCAGTCCGTGATGAGCAGTAAACATTGCCCTTTAAAAGAAAAACATCTGCTTGTATGTTAAGAAATTTGGATTTATGTAAAGAAAAATCACAATGATCTTATCATAACTTGTTAACCTGCACTAAAGAGTAAAAAGAGTTACTTTAACAAGATTGTTTTTAAAATTTCAGCATATGCTTTAACCATGAAATTGTGCAAAAAGCTATAATTTACAACACGAAACATCAACACTGTAAAACAGCAAGATGTTGCATGTTAAGGCAAAAAAAGACACATTCTACTTGTCTGTGCTCTGGCATTGAGCTCACAGCCCAAACATTTGCTTCTAAGACACCACAAAGCAATCTGCTGCCACATCTGACATTCACATGAGGCCCAAGCCTTGTTGTTGACCCCAGAAGGCACTCACCGAATTTTGAGGAGTTAATCAGAACATGGAATGATTGTATGATTTTAATTACAGGGAATTTTTTACCCAAGTAGGAACAACTGGGTCTTCCTGGGAGTTCTGCTCTTTCCCCCTTCACTTGCCTCTTTTGTTTCCATAGTTATGTCTTTTGTTTTGTTTGATCTGTTTTTTTGTGTTTATCCTTGTCAAATAGACCCCTCTATGTTAGAAAACAAATCTGACTATATATATATATATATATATATATACCTAACTTAATATTTTGGGTAAAAGATAATTGGAAGTTGTCACAGTTAGTGCCAGCTGGCTTAAAAGATTCAGATTTGTTTCAGAATGTTTAGCCTGATAAAAAATGTTTTAAGTTTAAAGTGACAAGTAATATACTAATGGATACATGTACATCTACAGGGTTGTGGTTATAGTAAATTATTACTCAATGCTGAATTTATGATGCAAAAATGCATCAAATTAGATAACTTTATTAAAATGAATACTGTATACAGTAGTCAGCTAGGGGAATTTAGCAGTAAACCAACATTAAAAATAAGTGGAGAAAACCCTTAATTATCTAATTTGACCATCTTTGCAGCTGCGATTGGTGGCAGAGAACTTAACCACTAATCGCAGAATTTGGATTTGGTGGTTTATTATTTTCCTACCTTACTCCTACCTCTCTCTTTCTCTCTCTCTCTCATTTTTTCTTCTTTTCTTTTCTTTTTATGTGTACAAGCCTACCTTTTTTTTCTCCCACTTTGACTCTGGGACTTCCAGCTCAGACTTAGCACAGATGTTTCTGCACACTATTCCAGTCACTTGGTTATGGCGCTTTGTGTACACTTTGCTCGCCTGCATCTTACTTCCTGCTGTCATGTGCTGTACCGTCTCAGGAGCATCTTTACACAGCCTGCATCAACAGACTATGATTTGATAGGTGACTGATCAGTGGTCACACAATTGCACGTGCACAGTTGACACAGAAGGGACTGAGACAACAGCCTTGTGGGACACTAATTTTCACCCCTGGACGATGAGTATCTGTTGCCAACTTGAACAACGTGGATTTGTTCTGTCTGAAAACTGCAACCGCCTGCAGATGGCGCAACACAGGATAAGATTAGTTAGCTTAACTAAAACAGTAGGATAATATCAGAAGCACTAATATGGTCAACAAAGAAAATTCTGACATGTCTTTTTTCCCTAACATAGTATGTAAAGCCAACAAGACAGCATCAGCTGTACTTCCATTTGATCAATGCACAAAGGGTCAGTAAAAGCAGATATTCAGTCATTTATGTATGATCTCACATTACCATAACCTTAACTTCACCTGTGCATGTCTGAGATTCCAAACTGATGGCATTCTTTCAGCAATATACCAAAAGATACAAACTATGTACATCATTAAACCGTACTTAAATATAAATTTATTCTGTCTCTTTAAGAATAAGCTGCATAGATCCTCGCTAACTAGAAACCATAGATATATAATGTATGTGACCCAGCTGTTAAACTCAGCCATAGATTTATTGCTAAACTCACTTCTATGTTGTCTTTCCTTGTCTTTTAGTTTGTCTCTCACTTGTGATTGTCTTTGTACATTCATAATATACAGCTCAAGCATAATTCCAAATTGAGCCATTTTTAACCTGTATGGACATGCATTAACACGTGCTAAAGTGTTTATTTATGTACGTTATTATATACCTCAAAATAATGTTGCTTTCAGTTGCATCTAAAAGATTTGATATTTACATTTTACATGAGAACGTGTGCCAAATATTTTAAATAAAACACATTGTTACAAAGGGCTTGTTTGATAGAATCTAAATTCTTAGACCTTTTCTGCAACTCAAGTTATTTAAAAATGGAAGAAAAAAAAAATCTAATTATAAAGAGTTCATTTGTTGTCCCAAATTTTGATCATAAACATGGCGTACACTTGATGCAACACATGCTCAAAAACTTACATCCACACTCATCCATCGTCCACCCTTCAGTCCATCTATTCAGCATTACAACTCGGGCTGTTTTTGTAACAAAACAAGCTCTAATCCTAAATTCAGGGAGCTGTGAATGTGCCTCAACAAATGGCAGACAAATGAGAAGGATTAGCAAGAGCCCATGAAAGAGTGAAAGGTTTGCCATTGATCTACGGTGGTCCTGTTCTCTTTCAGGGCCACTCGGTTTGAAAACCCCACTGAGTAAGAGCATACAGGGCCACTCCAGAGCCCCCTAGGCCACCAAGATACACACAACAGCCACAATTAGTCTCAGGAGCTGTAATGGCAATTCAATAAGCGCTTTAAAATTGTGCCTTAGTCGGTCTGCTACCCCCCACCCCCAACCCCTCCCGTCCTTTCCATTTTCGTCTACATACATAAGATTGGTATTATGAGTGGCTAGGGGCTCTTTTTTTCCCTTTCCCACCCACCACAGTTCTTTTCAGACGCTGTGAGAGAAAATGACCACACAGGGTTTCAAAGGTTTCAGAGGCTGCGGTTTGTTGTCGCTGAAGCAGCATGACTTGTGCCCCTGTAGATTTTGGCTGAGGCCCTCAAAACGGGCTCCTATTATTACTTTTTTCTGTCACTCAGCTGCAAATTGAGGTTAAAGCATTCAAAGTATCCTTTTCTGATAATGGCTGCTTTTGTTGACTTACATAGAATCATTTGTGGGGACCTTGGACAGATTTTAAAATTTAAAATTTTGTACATGTTCTGTTCAAAGATTGGAAACCTCCTCAAGAGGAGAAACATGAAGACCACCTGTTGCCCAGCTTAACAGGTGCTAGCTCACAAAAACCTACAATCCCAATCCAAAAAAGTTGAGACATTATTTTTGCAAAATTCTGCAGATTCTTGAAATCTTTTGATAATATCATAAACTGTAGATGATGTGATATTCTTCCCAATTTTCCTATGTGGAAAATTATTCTGAAATTGTTCCACTATTTTTAGATGCAGTTTTATTTCCAGACTGGTGAACCTCTGCCCATCTTTACTTCAAAGATATTCAGCTAATCTAAAATGCTCCTTTCATACCCAGCATGGGCAGCTGTTTCTTATTAATATCATTTACTTTTACAACCTTTTGTTGCAACTATCTCAACTTTTTTGAGATGTGTTGCTGCTATGGAATTCAAAATGACCTGATTTTTTTTTTTAAAGGTGCAAAGTCTTAGTTTAAACATTTGATTGTTTGCTATGTTACATTGTGAATAAAATGTGTGTTTATGAAATTTGCAAATGATTACATCCTGTTTTTATTTGCATTTTACACAACAACTCAACTTTTTTTGAAGTTGTAAAAAGAAATAAATGATCCGACCAACGCAGCCCAAACACCTGGGCCAGCAGTTTCAACAAGTCATGACAGAGAAGAAGCTGTGAATGTTTTCTGTTTGGCTGTCATGTACATTCACCTGAGCGCTCTCCTTTCAGGACATTCCTTGTTAATTTTCCACAGCGTTCAGCTTTTTCCTTATGCTACATGATCAAAGGCCAGGGCTTTTGATGAGGACTTCCAAAGGATCCCTTTCCTGGCTGGAGAGCACACTGACAGGACAGTGGTACAGCAATGATAATTACAGCTCCCATTTGCTGCTCCTGGAGCTGGCACCAGCAGCCAGTCGCACCCTCAGAACAAGGAGAAAGGATTCTTGGACAGTTTAAAAAGAAGAGAGATGGGATGGGGGACAAGAGATGGAGGGCACAGACAAAGAGGGGGGGTAAATCGAGAGAGCAGGCAGAAAATGAGATTACTCTGTGCCCTGCAGGTTTCAGTGTGTCTGCACCAGATAATCAGATGGTGGTCATATGTTCAAAAGCTCCAGTAAAGTTAAAATTCAGTGTACAGCAATGTTAAGTGATGCATTCTTATATATATATATATATATATATATATATATATATATAAAGCTATTTTTTAAAATCGGGATTCTCGCTGAGTTTGCTATTTGTTCTCTAAATGCTTGAACTTGGCCCTCTGGAGTGAGGCTGAGTTTTCCTGGAATTGACAAATAAGATTAAAGCAAACCTTTTAGCTAAAAATTAAATTGAGATAAAGCACAATTTTAGAAAATGCACAGGGAAAAAGCGAAATGTCATATAAGCAACTTACACATGGGTTTGACAGATCAGGAAGGTGGTGCAGTGGTTGTCAGTCAGGGGTAAAAATGTATGCTGTAATAATCATTCATGTGATCAAAACCTATACATATATATGTTCAGACTTTATTAGCAAATATATGTCCTCTGATCCATATTTGTTTTAGAGTATATTTGAAGAATTGTTATTTTAAGAATTTTGTGCATTGCTTTATGGTTGAAGCCAGCAATCTTTTGGTGAAGTTGGTAGATAATTTGTTTTTGCTTTTTGCATATTCACATCAGTACAACATGTAATTTCACTAATGAACTGCCACTGAACTTCTTTTTTGTGTGTCTTTGAACCTGTTATGTTTGTTTCTATTATTAATAGACTTTAATGTTGATTGAAAGTATTCAACATTATTTAAGCTTTGAGGTTAACCTGTATTAGTCTGAAAGTAAGGAAATACTCATAATGCAGATACAACGTGGCACAATCCACAAAATTACAGTATCCAAGATATGCTCACAGAAATAAAAATAATATAATGATGATTCTCAACACCAGCAGCTCGTTTATGCAACAAGTTATGTTGCATTCCTGGCCAGAATGTGATTTGGAAAAATGGAGTTAGGAATTAGCACTCACCTGCTCCTATATCTGTGTTTAGACTTCTTGAATCAAAATACTTTTAGATTACTGGTTTTAGGAGATGTCATCTGTTGTACAGTCCGTCCCCCCTGTAGATCTGTAAACTAATTACTGAGCAGACAGAATGATATTCTTGGTGCTGATTACTGAAGGGAGAAATGTGAAATCTCTTAACTGATGTTCAATCTAAGATAAATTAGCAGTGAGCGTTTGTAGCTCTGAACGAACTTGATTTTGAATTTCATTTGTCTTTCTGCTAACATTTACTAACCAGTAATGAGGGCAAAGCAGTTTGGTAAAAGTAGTCTTTATTTGTTGAAAATTACACCTCCAGTAGAAGGACGCCCCAGTGTAGATGAAGACGTCTGCGTGGCAACAGCACGACCAGAGCTCCCCGTAATAATATTCATATGACCTTCGAAGCTGAACTACAGTGTGACTTTACACACTGCAGGCTGTGGGACATGTACTCGGTCATAGTCTGCTCACATATTGACAGGCTGAAAGGATGGCCTTTATTCACCCCGAGCAGCCATTATTCATCCCGGACTCTCCTTTCTGTCCGCTGAAAAGACCGGCGTAGCCTCCTGTGCCACCGCGGAGCTCGGCTGTGTGGAAAAGATGTTGCACAGTTCGTAACCGCAGACCTTTCATCAGACAAGAGGTCACCAGCATCAACACCTCTCCCGCTGGGAGTTTTGTCATGATCGTGATGAGGAGGGGGACGATGTCAAAGAGCTCCGATGGAGATGTTACAAACCCTTAACAGTCAGTGCCACAGGCAGAAAAAGACAAACAGTGATAACAGAAAACAGATGCTGTATCATGTTGAGATCGCTAAAAAGGATTCAGATAAAGTTTCTTTATAAGTAAGTAACTCATGAACTATCAACATTTTGTTAAGGTTTACCAAACCCATCATAGACCAAGGCACTCAAATGACTTAGCTGAAATGGGTCCAAAGACTGTTTTTGGAAAACGTTGCTTTATAAACAACCTGACCATGAACTGAAAGCTGTAGGTTATAGATGTATCACAAATGTACCAATATCCAGTAGTAATACCATACAGTTTGTGCAGTAAATAGTCTTGAATACAAATATTATTATTTTTTTACAGTTCAACAAACAAGTCAACAATAACAGCACACATCAAATTCGCACAAAAGAGTAAAGAGTAAAAATAGTGTTAAATATATTAAATGTTCTATTAGCAACAGTTGTAATGTCTAGTGTTAGCAAGTCTTGACAGAGGCAGTATGTATTAAACTAACTTGTTTCCTATGAGTTGCCAGGTTTGAGTAGAAGACTGACAAAAGGATACTGAAACATACAAAGAAGATCTGAGGAAATTCAGCTTTATATCTCAATGACTAGTTTTATTTCTGATGGGTTCTTACAAACATATTCAGAAAAAAGGGAGATTCTTGACTCAAAGGTGCAGTCCTGTGTCTTGTTCAGTCAGTTTTTCCAATACAACTAAGGAAAATGTGACATGTTTAACAAGGCTTTAAAGTTAGTTTAGTCAAACATTAGTTGAGACTTCTCTGAAGAGGGTTTGTGTGGAATAGTTTAAGTTATTCAGTATCTAACCTGCAGCAGACAGCCATCAGACAGAGCTCAGTTTGGAGAACTGGGCTGAAGTTTGATAGTGGAGTTTATGCATCCATGGCCACTTGAAATCAAGGTAAATTTCATCATCTGTACCCGTCCATAAGGGTCTGCCAAGCTCCTTTCCTAAGGTTTTACTTTCTAAGTCCCATTTAGTTTTAGAAATAGAGAACATTTTTTGTTTTGTATTAAAAATCTGGACTGTATTACCAATGTATGAAAAGGTACTTTATATAATGAACTACTTAGTAACATGACGTGTACACTGAGTGATATTATGTTGCACATGCAGCATTCAATGCATTTTAACTGCTATATTTGATCATTTCCAATATGAGATAATTAAAGATTTCTCTGTGTTGTTTTCTTAGATTTAAAATAGTGCTTTTGATTTAAAAAATGACATTTGCCTAAGATGTTTTGACAAATTATTTTTGAAAGGGCTGAATATAAGCCCCAAAAAAGTAGTCAATCTTGAAACCGATTAGCTTACTTGTGCTTTTAGTTGTAATATTGAACCCATTTGTTGAAAATGTCAAAAATATGACCCCAGTGTTCTCAACTGTTGATTTACCTATGCAGCTATTTCAAACTTGCCTTTTGTTTTGTCATTTGCAAATAAATCGGTAAAGTAACTTTTATGGCTTCCAAGCCAAAAAAGTCCTTTTTACTGTTGTCCCTTCTCTGTTCTCTTACAGCCTTAAATGCCACCCAGGCACATTTTTAGTTACCATTTACATGCACAAACACACTGATAGAAGCTGTAACCTGACAAGTACAGATGAATACTATGTAGTTTTACTGTTTTGGACTGCATTGTATTATATTAACATCATTAACGAATGCTGAAAATAACTTAAAAGTAGACATTATTCTAATTCTAAAATGTTACAGACTTCAACAAATGTACAATTATGTGACAAGAAGATGGATAAATAAAAAACAAATAAAGATTGTTGTCACAACTAGCGTGAGGAGGCAGGTGAAGCACGCAGCTGCCCGTGTAAGTTCAGACTTGGATGCCTAGGAGGGAAGCATCGGCAGGAAGTGAGTGGATGGGTGTCTTCGTCGAGCCTTGTGACCTCGCCGCGGTTTCCCGCGTCCGTTCAGTGAAACAAACATCTGTCTGCCGCCGTGCTTCCAGCGAAGCGAGGCGTATGTGTTGTAGCCATTTTCCTCAATGCGCTCTTTAAACTTGCAGCTTGGGCTGTATTTGACCTGCACTCAGAGGAGGGAGAGGACACATCAGGGACGTTAGAACAGACTCTACAGACTGATTCTCCTGCTGTGGTTTCAAGAGCCATCTTCCACGAAGTCCACAAAGGTTAATGTCTGTTGCAGTAAAAGGAGCTTGCAGGTGTTTGCAGTTGATACAACAGGGTGCCATTTTCTTATAACAAATAATTTAGATTGTTCATCTTTCTGATCTAAAGGAACTTAAGGTAAAATACTTGCTGCACACTTGCAAACACTTTTGAATAAATAGTCAAAATTAAATTTTCTGCCACCCTAGCCCAATATGGATTTTGTCTGAAGACACCAACAGCCTTTCCTTGCCCTTTGAAAAAGGATTTTCTAGTTTTCCAAGAGAGGTTTTACAATGAACTTTCCCTTCAACTGGATCGTTGTAAACTAATCTTGTACTGGCCTTTTTATTGGAAGGACATTCTTTTAATTCAACATTCACCTTAGAGCTAAGCCACTTTTATATGGGTACTAACTGCGTCTTATGAGATAGTCAAAACAGTCTAACAAGATATTATGATGTTATGTTCCAGATCTGATCTTCTCTGTGATAGTGCCGGGACACTTTTAAGGCTTCTGTGCTACTCTTGGCATTTCATTTTAACGTATACTCACCAACCACTTTATTAGGTCCACTTTATTAGGTTGCTTATTAACACAAACAGCTAATCAGCCAATCACATGGCAGCAGCTCAATGCATTTAGGCATCTAGACTAAGTGACGATGACTTGTTGAACTTTAAACTGAATTTGAACTTCTCCACATCTACATGCATAAAAGCACTGAGTTGCTGCCATGTGATTGGCTAATTAGCTGTTTGTGTTAACAAGCAATTGAACAGGTGGACCTATTGAAGTGGCTGGTGAGTGTATGTAAGGTTTTAAAGTGTGGTGAAGTCCTGATTCTTCAGATGTGTTCATGGATGGTTTTCTGCATCAAAGGCTGTTTCTCTTATTTGCACTTGCTAACTGAATGTTTGTCCCTGATTTTTCTTTGTCCAAATTGTAAGTACTTGAACTGGCCACCGCACAGTTCAGGCCTTGCTTTGCAAAATAACAATCGACGATGGCATACAAGGACTTAAATAAGCACAGCTGGCTTTTTGTCTTTGATATGTTTTTCTCTGTCTATTTTGACAGTGCAGGAAGCCGGCTCAAGCTGCAGGTATTGTCATTTGTAGCCCAGGTGTACAGCCATGATTGATAGCAACACGACGACCTCTTTCTGGACTTTACAGCAGAGAATTTCACTTTAACGTAACATGTTTACCTCTCCAACCCTCTCCATCCCATCTATCAGAGGCTTAACCCCCAGAAACAATGTTGTCAGGTTGTGTACTCACAGATCCAAAGAGCGTGCCTTTCTTGGACATAGCTAAATACAGCCCGTTACTGACAGATTTGATGGCAACAACTCCCACACTGACAGATCGGATTTCCATCAAGCCTGGAAAATAAAAGAGGAGACAAGAGTTAGAGGCATCAAGCTTAGTCAGTTTTACCATCAAAAGCTTCTCTACCAGTGATTGGTGATTAGGATACCAGACAGTTATATCCTCCAAGGAAAAGACCAAAACGGAAAAATAAATCACATACTCCAACATGGATTCTTTTAAGGGTATAGCACTCAAGTTCAGAGCATTTGAAACAAGTGAAACATTACCATATTCAATAAACTAGGTTTGAAATTATTTTACCAACAAACTTTATAAATGCATCTATGAGCCAAACCAGACATTTTATAATACACACTTTTTTTATGCACACACACACACACACACACACACAAAAAAAAAACCCATACAGTCTGAACCTGCACATTCCACATCTGCTTTCTTACATGCATCCATAAAAACCTTCATGCTCAAGATGTGACACTTCATCCTGATGATAACAAGTGTTGTTTACTAAAGGACATAAAGCCCATGTCTGCTCGCCACCTAAGTGGCCTCTCCAAACCACTTAACACTATGGAAAATCTGGCACGCTTGTGAGATAATTGTTTCCTCTGGGCGCTGATTGCAAACAAGTCCCGCATGGTTGTTCTCTTGATCTGCTTTTTGTCAGCAAACAAAATTGACAGAATAAAGGCACACAGCCTTTGCCATGGCTATGACAGGAAGATGTTTTTGACTTGACCTGCAGGCGTATTGCAGTAGTCCTGAATGGGAGCTAATTGTAGGAGATAAAGAGGTTTCTTTGATAGCATGTTTTAGCCTTCAATCAACCTCTTACACCTTCAATGGCACCCTGATGCGGTTGCCTATCTGATCGGAGGGTGAAATCTTTCTCCTTAGTTGGAGGAGTACATATTTTTGTAAAACAGCACTAATGCAAAACTTTAAAGTATCAGATCATATTTTACATGTACAAATTGATGCATCATTTAAAATGAGCTTCAAGGCAGAATTTGGGACTTGAATTAACTAAATATGTATTGGTTTAATCATCAAAAGCTTTTTCTTTCCTTCTTTCTTTTATATTTTTTGCTCATGAAACTTTAGGAATATCTTAAGCCACCCCCCCACCCACTCTAAACATTATCATTGTCATGCCTAAAATGTGAGATCATCTGCTATAGCTGGCCACACAAAGAAGTACAAAGAGTTACAAAAAAGAAGAGTAAGGTAAATACACTCAAAGTCCTGTTGAGCGTCTTTCTTCTCTGACAGGAATGTGTAAATGATGCCTTCCCTTGGCTTAGGAACAGCTGCAGGGACATCGGGAATGCCTTTAGTTTAGTCAATCCAGGTATGAGCCCAGCTGCACCCCCATCATTCATGTGCTGCCTCTGATCCTCCAAGGAAACATCAACACTTTAAAGGCTGCCATTTTTTTTTTTTTTTTTTTTTATGAGCTGTGTTTACAAACACCGGGTGCGCTCTGGTGGCACCTGGAGCGTGCGAGGGACTCGTAAGTAATTAGCCGAGGCTCGGTTGATGGTTGTGCCGCTGCAAGGGTTTATGGGGAATTAGTCTAGGCCAGTGAAAACCACTGGTGCCTAAAAGTGGTGCCAACAGTAATTGCCACCATTTGCTGTTTGTTTTAAGGTGCAGGATGTCAAAGGGTTTGTCACATCTGGGATGCTACAGGAATTTATATGTAAAAAGTCATATTTGGTTCATCTTTAAGCATCTACTATGATCAAAGATCATAAAATGTTTAGACTACAACTTGATGAGAAAGATTACAAATATCTTCTTTTCCTGAAACTGCAATTGCATACAAATTTTCATTTCCATTTTGCAAACCACTTCTCTCATACCATCTTAAATACTGTCCTTTTCTACTTCAGGATGTTGTATTAAAACTTGCAGTTGTCCCAGTTGATCCAAAAGGTTTGAGGATGCTAGAGTCAGGATACCTGAGTAAATAACTCAGGTTATTAATGTTTGACCACACATTGATTAGCACCAGTTGTTATTTTCTTACAAGGCATAATGTCACATTGATTATTGAAACCTTTTTGACATCGAACAGTGTTTTAATGACAAGACAGCTCAAAAACATCACTTAAATTAGACAAATGGGTGTCCTGTAGTCTTCAGCTTGTTTCTAGTCTCACTCAGTTAAATCAAACAATTACAAACTCATCTGTGGTTTATCAAATTCAGACCATCTAAATTCTTTCTGGTTCAGTTTCTTCTTGTCTTTAACATAATTTTGTGCTCTTTGACTCATAACTCATTTTAATTGTTTAGCAATAAGTTTAAAAGTTTTTTTCATTTTATGTTTGGCATCATAAGAATTCAATGTTTCTTTTATCTTTGTTTCTGTTTTTTAAATTTGTTTATTGCAATTTTTTTAATTTGTTCATTCCATATGCTAATTTAGAATTGGCAAAAATATACTGTTTCATATGTATTGCTATTAAACTTATATTCAATAAAAATATTTCAAATTGGCCATTCTTTCTAACTCTTCCATTTTTAAATAGGTATGTAATTAGCTTTTAAAGACATTTTTACCAATTTGAATTTAGTGTTAAAATGTTCTTTCAGTTATTTACATCAATAAGCATTATGTTTGTTTTTATTAAAATTCAAAACATGTTTAGAGAAAATACCAAAATTTCTACATTCAAAAAGTGCTTCAAATGTTTTTGGACGCAAATTATATTAATGAAGAACAAAGGAGAAAACGAATGAGGACAAATTAACTCTTTGCACATGGACCCAGAGGTCACCACTTTGCCTCGTTCTGCAGCACAAGTATAAACTGGGGGTCCTTTTGAGTAAAAGAAAAAGGCACTTTTGGCTTCCCACTTGCAATTGGCAAGATCTCTTAACCTTTGACATGTTTTGGCTGGGATTGTCAATAAGCTCAAGCTGCCATTACAAGCAAATCCTGCACTATACATGTCTAGTCAACTGTGGACTTGCCATTTATTTCTCCTCTATGGGATTTTTAAAAGCATAGAAAAACTCTTTTACTCGGTCTCCTTTTTACTCTTTCTCTTCTTTCTGTCACCCGTTTTTTGGACGCTAGCCCATCGTCAGATCATTCAAGCCTTTTCTGACCTTGGAAGAAAAAAAAAAAAAAAGCCAGAAAGGAACGCAAGAGACACTCTCACTGGGTTCCCTTTTGTCTGATTCATGGTGTGGGGGAGGAGGGAGAAGCATGAGGGGGAGTACAGAGTGAAGGTGCTGGTTGCAAGTTGGTAGGTGGTGGGGGCAGGTGCCTCCAAAAGCTGACCCTCCATCAAGTTAGTTCACCTGAGAGGTGAAAACCTGGACAAGAGTTTATTAATTACCAAGCATTCTGAGAGAGGGCCAACAAAATGTAGTAAAATACCCCCCTTTGAAACAAATTTCAAGCCAAAACAAAACAAAAAAACAAGAGTACAGCATTTAGCAAACTGTTTTTTTTAAGTGTTTAATTTCCCTCTATGTCTTCGTTATCGACCAGAGCAGAGCCTGGGAATCTTGGCATTCCCGCTGCGCTCCTGCTCTTGATTAACATAACTTTTCAATTATTTCACAGTTTGCGTGCTTTTTAAATGAAGAGGGTCCTGTTTTTTTCTTTTTCTTCTTTTTTTTTTCTTTCTGCCTTCTTTAAAAAAAATAAGCTTTTCATGTTGGGTTTGAGCTGCCAGGCCTAATGGCTGTGATCAGCACCTTTGATCTGCCATGACCCTCTTAAAGGGTCTGGGACTGGGCAAAAGAGCTGCCTATGTTTCCACCCAGACAAAGGATGCATCACCCACTATAGCTTCAAACACCTTGACAGCTTACCATGAAAAACCTCACCCTGGGAAGCCCTACAAGATGCTTTGATAGGACCACTTGCCTGATGAACCTTTAATTTTACAACAATGCTAAAGACAAACTTGTGAAATCATATGATGTAATAATATATAATTTTCATTTGGCTCTTTCTAGAGATAAATATTCTATGAGACAAATTATTTACCATCTACTAAACAATGACAAACAAGTCTTATTTTAAAATGACAATATTTGACTCCCAGTTAATAAAAAATAAAGTAAGGTGTAAATTGTAATTATAGTCAAAGCAATTCTTGGTGCAGTTACTAATGCATTTTTCTTTAAAACTGTTGCTTTAAAAGTTTATTTATTTATGACGTTTTGTTGGAAAGACTAATACTGCTGCAGCACTGAGGCTAAAATAAAATTAATCAAAGTAACAATGGACAATGCATTATATTGTGTGGGGTAAAATTTGTATTATATTGTAATTTTATAAGACTGAGATGGATACCACAGCTTCAGCATCTAAAGTCTACAAAGCAAAAATCTCCTCTCTCTTCACACTTTACTTTCACCTAAAGAAGAAAAGTGCAACGGTTTAAAAACAAAAACAACAATAAAATATACCTTTTATTGGGAAACAGATTTTTTAAAATTTATTTTCCTACCCGAGGTGCAAATAAATCTTGGGAACATTTTTTACCTGCAGTCCTAAATACCACAAAGACAAACAATAAAGATTACATGCTGTCCATTCACTTCAGGTCATAAAAGCACAATCATTGCATTGATTTAGGGCAGAGACCAACATTTACACCTTGACAACAAAACCATGACTACAGTTGCTTAATCTAAGTGAGTCAGCACATGCATCACTGTCACTGTTTTAGTGGCCCAGAGGACACACAGGAAGTATGATATGATCAATGCTTAGTCTAAAAATGGCAAAGAGACAAGAGCGTTCCTCTATACCCTTTTCTCTGATTCTCAGTTTTCCTATACAAACACTTAAATTTCACTGGTCTCTGACAAACAAAGGAAAAGCTTATATAAGCCGGATATGACCACTGCATGGCACATGATACTGATGCAAGAATATTTCTGCAATGAGTGGCTGACATGAAAGCTGACTTCAGCATGATCAATGGGTTGTGACTGCAGCTTAGATGGAAGTAAAATCATTTGTGAATTCTATATGCAGGACTTAAATAGTCTGAAGTGAGTCGTATCATGTAGACTGCTTCCTTGAAAATGACATTTAAAACCGGACAGTTCTCCCAGCTGAGCCACAACAACCTTTTATACACAGCTCTTTGTGTCTGAAAAAGGATCTCAAAAGCGCTCTGACGCTAAAGTCTAAATTATTATCCTCCACATCTGCATGTTTGTGAAGGTTAACGAGGCCTGAAACGTGACCATGTTCTTGTGTTTCTGTGTCAGTCTGTTTTGCAACATTTACAAGCTTGTTAACTGTGTGCCTGGCCCCAACATGCAAACATAAATGTCCATGGTGCCATGTAGATCCCCACCTACAGTTTGTTAAAATTTCTACAGAATATCTGAAGTCTTTGAGCAAAAGTACGAACACTTTTATTTTGAAGATGGCAAACAGACTTTTTATTCTCCCTGCAATTACTCGTTCATTGTGAACTTTTGGCTTCGTGCATCTTCTCTTATTTCTTATTTAATAACCATTAGATGTACATCTACAACTGATTAACTTTTGGAGTGAACCTGATTGAAGATGGATGCCATCTTAGAAAACAGAAAAATGTCTCTAACTCTGTCAGTTTTATAGGTAATGAGTTCAAATGTTTTCGTGGCAGTAGATGAGTCATTCCTAATACATTCTCAAGCATTAACAAAATCTTAGTTTAAAACTCCTTCCAGAAATGCTACTTTAATTTATTGTTCACAAACATCAGTTGCATATATATAAAACTATTCAAACAAAGAATTGTTCTAAAACAAATAAGCTAAATTAGTTAAAGTTTTCCTCTGGTGATGCAACACATTAGTATTTTTAATTTTTTTGTATATTAAAGCAGTGTTGTATACAAAGTCTAAAATATATGCCTCTCTTAGATTTACCCCTTAAGAATTTTACTTCAGCGTTTTAAAGTCAAAACTTATTCAGGTTTTCCTTTTTAAAAATGCAAAAAAGCTCCAATTTCCCTACTGGCCTCAAGGTTTTATTTTCTATACATGGTGATAAAATAATCACTTTCTTTTGTTGTTTGAATGTACGGAAGCCAAGAAAGGCCAAACTTGTTACTATTAATTTTACTTTTATTTTCTCAAGATCACATTTTGAATATTCCATCAGCTTCAGATAACTAATTTAAATTTGTATTGACATAACGAGAAGATTACAGTGCAAAATAAGTTTCATCGTTCTGTATTGCTCTCATGACACTTGGAGATGACCTAAAATGGCAATGCACTGATCAGTGATGAGTGTTCCTGGATCAGACATTTTCAGCTTACATCGGTGGCCAGCATGACTGTCCTGATTTTTGATTAAGAAGCAACACTTTTGTTTGATTGTCATTTTTGAAATAACTTCTAGTTAGGGTTAGGTTTAGTTCCACTGTCTGTCTGTCCCTGATGTGCTTAGGTTCCCTCTCTCAGTCTGGTTATTCCCTTGCCTGGGTCACAACCCCAACTGCGACCCCCCCACCTCCTCCCACCTGGAAATGCATCATAACTCTCATAGGACTGGAATGATTTATTTGTCCCTTACCACCAGCTGTGAGATATTTTTTGCTCTGAGCACAGAGCTGGAGTGTCTGCACACCCGCAAAGGCATGCAAGACTGAGAGAAAACAAACAGAACAAGAAGCCTACAGTTCCAACAGAACATTTCTTTAGTTGTTTTTACAATATTTTTTTAAGAAGTCATTAGAGAAAGTTTCACTAAGTTTGTGAATTTAGGTGATTAGTTGAGGAATCAGATTCAGTCCAACTCGCTGACCAACTTGCTTCATTCTGTTCTGAATGTCTGAAAGTCAGAACAGAGTTTCTTGAACCTAATTTACTCTAAAATTCAGCTCAGATCACAGTTATTTAGCGCAAGGAACTTTGGCTTTGATCAAAAAAAAAAATCTAATTGAATTTTTAGAAAGTAAATATGAAAACAGATTACGTTTGCGCCACTTTCTGGGATTTTTCATGCTTTCCTGCGCCGTTGACGATTCACAGATCCAAACATGCTGTCACTTTTGTAATCGCTGCGTCCACACGTCCACAGATGCTGTCATCCATGGTCAGTGTAACCCGAGGAAACAGGGTGAGCGGTTTGCATGAGTGTAGTGTGTCTCGGTGTGTCTGAATACATTCTCCTGCATGTGGCCCAGCCTTTTAAAAAAAAGGAAATAAGTAGAAAGAAGAGGAATACAGTAGAGAAAAGACTGGTAGTGGGCCGACCCTCGCTGCCCAAGTATCGCTTGCAGTTCCCACATTCCTTTGGATTCTCTGGAGGGATGACAGTGAAGATGAGCCTGATAAGATTATTTTTCCCTTGTCTTTTTTTAAGCTCATCTTTAGTCCACATTCAATGACCAGTGGCTTTTTGTTCAGCAATTATTATTATTACTGAATACACTTTTCAGCCTCATCATCCCTTTGACTGAAGTGAAGTCAGGCCTCCAACTAGTTTCTTTTCACTTCCTCACTGGCTGCTCTGCAATGTTTCAATTAGTTTTTAATTGTTTTTTAGGAGCAGATGTCAATTTGTTCACACAAATTACAGAAAACAATCTCAAAAGTGATCCAAAGTTGTGTGCAGGTTTTTGAGCCCATTCTTCCTCTCTTGTCAGATTGAGCCATGCTGGGAGGTGTAAAGTGGAGACGATCTACTTCTCTACACACCAGGGATCAGTGTTTTTTTGGTTTTTTTTGAGCCTGTGAACAAGCCACATGGTGGTGATCTGCTGAAAGCTGACTCCTGCGCTCCCTCGGCCACAGCACCGGCTCCAAGGGGTGACATTCTCTCACACGCAATCCAGAGCCTGGTCCTCTTTCAGGACTCGCGCTCGGCCCGGTTACCCCCAACCTTTTCATACGGTGCTGCTGGGAGACGCACTCCAGGGATTAGCCCAGCCAGGTCTTTCAAAGGCCATTAGAGCAAATTACAGGTATCCTGTTACCAGTGCGATGGGACAGGCCAGGTGAGGGGCGCAGAGGCCAGGCAGGAGTGCAGGGGTCAGCTTGGGACAAAAAGACGAGGCCACAGTGGGCCTCACTCTATCGGAGTGTCTGCCTGGCTCCACAAACTGCTAGGCCCGCATCTATGAATGGCTCACTTGATGGGACCTCAGAGACATTGTCTCACAACTGTAACTTTAGCCTTTTTTTCTTAAGGCCCTCCTGCCCCCCGTTTTACTCTCCTCATGCTGGTTTTCTTGTCTTTCAATCGATGTGGGCAGGACTTCACCCAGATAAATGATCACACAAAATGGCAATGAAATTTTTACTAATAATCATATAAAGCTTAAACCAGAGAGCCTAAGAGGATGCTTACCTACTCTACTTTAATACTGATTGAGTGAAAGTATGTAGACATTGTTGGCTACATCAGTCAGTCACACACAAAAAGAAATTGTCGATAGTAAAGTTAGGTTTGGTTTAATTATATAATTTCCACTTGAACCCTATTGAATAGTGATGTCAACCAGACAATCATCAATGTGTGGTCTGCTGGTTTGACTATGCTGCAGGCAGAAAGAGGCTGATGCGGCTGATAAAGTTGCGTGGATGGCCACAGGGAGTTCCGCATCCTGCCATTTTCTCTAAACTACACTCACCAGCACATAGCACGCCTCTTAGCCACTTGTGCCGGCCACACTCACGCAAACACACACATACACACACACACACATGCCTCATCCTATTCCAACTGGTGGATGACAATCTAGTGGAGGGTGCTGCGGAAGTGTTTCATTAGTCAATTACCGTTGGTAGATAAAGTCGGCGTTCCCACAGTCCTTGAGGCCGGGGGGTCAAATGTGACCAATTACCCCCCCCATCCCCTCACAGGACAGATTAGGCTGTCTGATTTATCCCCAGACAGGCTGACCCTGTAGTCCAGAATCACTCCCCACATCTGGATACGACTGTGCACACTCTGTGAGTGTGTGTGAGCAACTTTAAATACTGCCCGCCCTTTCAATTAAACAACAAACAAGGGTTTTAAAATGTAAAAATTACCCTTAAACATGAGGAATACCTCAGATTTAAAATGTAAAAAAATTTGCCAGCAGTCTGGCCTGCCACACAGAGAGACTCCAGAGGGTATCTGTATGTCCTCTCTGGTTATTATATCACTGAATACAGGCGTTCTTGGTCATGCTGAGCTGTGATTATATGTAAGGGAAACATCAATCAGTTCATTAGGGACCTCCAGGATGTTCAATCAGATCCACTGCTCATCAAACCTCAAATTTACAAGCCCAGTCGGGTCAAGCCAGCAAGAAAATGTAACAAGGACAACTTAAAGGAAGTAAGTGACTAAGGGACATGGCTGTTGTAGTAAGGCTGGGGGGATAGTAGAGGTGAAAAAGGTTAACGAAGCTGTCGTGTGGACCCTGCCAGCTCATCTGCGCCTGTGTGGTTTTGAGGGGCCACAGTCTTACCGACCAAGGGGCCTTTTCTTTAATCAAGGAGGGAGAGCAAAGTGCCTCCAAATCATGCATCACATCTATAACAAGCGGACAACAAGCTATCAAAGGCCTCACAGATAGTTACGAGCACATCTGCTAGCCGAGAGCTTTGTGACTCACAACTTCTACTTTTTTTTTTTTTTTCTGTATTGGGGAGGGCCACTTAGGATAGTAGGATCCACTTCAAACTGAGTTTGGAGCAAATGCAACAATATTTGTTAGTCTCTTTCCTGTTATTTAGATAAAATATATACTACATAAAATACAGGATCAATCAGCAAACAAATATTTATTGGATTTTTATTTATTTTTTTGACCAAAATAAGCCCAAAGCTGAAATGATTGTGTAATATTCTGGATTTCACAGATTGCAACACAGACACTTGGTTAGTCACAACGTTCTCCGAGGCCTGAGCAAATTGTTACCATCTTCCATGGGAAAAACCTTCCAAATTTCAACAAGTTTGGCACAGATGAAGTTTGAGAAGGAGGAATAAACTTGAAGATGCTGATTAATCCAGTAAAATGCATCTTTGTGTCTGAGGCTAAAATAGTAATTGTGTTTTTTGGACCGTGACCTCAAAAGTTACAGAAACAATTTAGAGTATTAAAAACATGAGTATACCCACCATATAGGCAAGTGACAATGATGACATTTGAATGTTTCCTACATTTTGGCATCAGAAATGTTTGAGTTTGGACAGAACTGAAGCTTGAGAGCAAAATTTTAAATATGAACAGAAAAAAAACACTTGACATGTATTTAATTGCGGTTATAATCTATTGTATGGACAGTTATTAGAAGAGTGAATTTAGCTGCAGGTTCTGATGACTGAGTTTTTCATGGTGGAAGCAGAATCTTTTTGAATGTAAGTCTGTTTTTGGAGGCAGACCTAAGCAGCAGTTAATGTTATTGCACTTAAAGTCACATTCATACTAGCTCTACTTCTAATAACCATGACCATATGACATGAAAACTCACAGAAAATCCCTGTTTGGACTATCAGTCTGCTTAAATGCGAATTCAACGTTAAACTTTGTTTATTGCACTTGTGGAGTTTGTTTCTTTCTGTCAGTCATGGCAGGGCTTTATGAGTATTTAACAGCAGACAAAACACAAACCAAATCTGAGTTAATTCACCCCTGACTTTAAGTGTGTGTGTGGCTCAGCTGTGCAGTGAGTTTCCAGTGACTGAGCACCTAGACAAAGAATAGTCTCTGTGGCCTGACCTTGCCCCATATTTACATTATTAAAATGAGATGGGCGTCCAGGAGTTGACAGAAGGCACAGAGTGAAATCAGGGTCCTGTCAAAGCTGTCATTTGCTCCACTGGCCAAAGGGCGCTGACCCCAATCCTATCCACTCCAGGGGAGGAAAGAGGGAAATGGAGACAGCAGGAGAGACAGAGCGCCTGTGCGGGTATGGATGACTGCAGCAGTAGAACTCCTGCTCTGACAGCCACTTTCTATTCTTTCAGAATCATTCCATTGTAGGTGCAAAGTAACAAAAAAAAGCACAGGAAGAACAACACAGAAACTGTTGAGTTTAAAACTAAGAAGAATGATCTCAGAGGTCTGATGTGCAGCGTAGACTGCACTGCCTCGCCCCTGTCACTGCTTCGTGCCACCCTCTGAGTTGTAATGAGGAGCAAGGCCTGCCAGATGAGAAAAACACCCATGTAAACACAAGCTTGCACATGTCAGCGTGCATGCAAACACACTAACACGTATGTGCCTGAACAGAGCACACAGAAAGGCCTGCTTCATATTAGCCATTAGAGAACAGAAATTCACATCTTTTTCAGTTTAGGGTCCCACAATGGCACAAGTATAAACACAGACACATGCGTTTTGGATGTGCACGCACACTCACAGAGCCCTGACATGATGCTCACATCCTGCTCATGTTCATTTAGTGAAATGGCCTCAAGAGATAAAAAGCAGGTATTGTTGGGTTTATGTAACGCCGTTCAGACGACTGCTGGTATGCCTGGGCCTGCAACAGACTGGCTGTTCCTCATTTTCTCTCACACATATGTCAGAAAAGCATATTAAATATGGTCAGAGTTTTAAATCATGAGGTAAGCATGTGTAAAAGTCATCAATGGGAGCAAAGAAAGCACAGGTTTCTGCCGGCTGTAAGCCCTCACCTTTTCTTTACACTCCAGAGGTACTTCAAAAGTTTGATTAAAATCTGTTCTGTGGTTCATGATATGATTTCCTAACAGACAGACAGGGTTAACGCCAACAGTTAATGGCAACGTTTAAAGCAAAGATTGCTTGAGGCCTGTTAGCACTTGGTCTATGTGATGCCGATGACTTTCAGCTACTACCACACCAAGTTACAGCCCAATATCAGTAACATTTTATAACCTCTTTAGTGTTTGCTAAGGTTGATTAGCTGTGGCAGCTATCTTGAATCAGGTTAAGTCTATTAAAGTTAATTTGTTGTAGATGTTCATCTAATGATTGCTTTCCGGAAGTTTCAGTAAAATATGTCCAGTGGTTCTGAGATATTTTGCTAAAAGACTTACAAGCAAACATGCTCCCCAGTACAGTACGTTATCACCTGCCTTTTATGGCAGCAAGCGATAATAATAAACTTACACCTAGATATTCGGAAGGTGTACAAAATAAACCAAATAATTATTAATATTATTATTATCTGGATTAATGTTAATCAGTTCAGTAAATAAAAAAGGTAAATCAATAGCATTGTTGTAAATACATTATAAGAACATGCTCTAGTAAATAACAACACAAAATGGAATAGTTTTCACTTGACTTAGAACTATAATCATAAACTTTAGAGTTGCACCCTGAAATAGTTAAGGTCACCCTGACTTGCTAGGACAAAGTCTGTAGCTTAAACAAACACTGACAGTGAAAAAGTGGTCCTGATCAGTAGTTCTCCAGGTTTTCGGAAGGTCTTTCAAAGTTTTGCACAAAAGAAAAAGCGTCAAACCCAACAACATCTATCTACAGCAGATGAAGGGTATCTGAAAGTTATGTTTTTAAGAAATAAACAAATTCAGCAAAGATCTGACACAGGACCTGTGAGATGCATCATTCTTCAGTTCATCATCTACTGTATGACAAGTTTTGAGCTAATGGCTCTTTGGGAATCACTTTCTTGTAGCTATGTGTCAAGCTGTGTTATTTTATTTGTTTTTTTAATATATATATAAATTAAACTCAGGCTGCCAATAACAAAATTTACAAAGATCCTATTTAAAACTGGTTCTTTGCTAAGTTTCCTTTTATATATATATATATATATATATATATATATATATATATATATATATATATATATATATATATATATATATATATACAACTCTTATATCTGTTATACAACACAATTCTTCTCCATCAATTGAGTTAAAATGTTTTGTTTTTCTTTGTCCAAATGATTTGTTGGTCAGAGTTAAGCGGCCTAAACAAACAAAAACTTGTCCTCTGAAAAATAGTTGACTGAAAGTACATAAAACCCAGTCAAAGTAAATTCAGGGGAGTCTCAGAAAGTGTGAAGAAATATTGATCGAAATTTTGGTCTATTAAAGCAAAAAATAAATACATAAAGAAGGATGACTCAAAGTTTTTGCACAGTACTGCATTAAAGAAAAAAACTCATGGCAACCATAAATTGCAGCTATTTAAGGTTGTGGAGAGCTGGTGCCAATCTTCAGTGATGATCGAGTGAAAAGACAGGTCGGTTGTTCATAACAAGGATTTATAGAGACAAACAGTCACACATATAATTTAGGGTCCCCAGTTAACCTAGTGTGCATCCTTTTGTACTGTACCCCCATATGTACAGCCAGAACATGTAACTTCCATGCAGAAAGGCCACAGCTGGGAGTAGAACCCAAGACCTTCTCTCTACAAGGCAACAGTGCGAACCAAATCCACCATTGAGTAACTATATATCTAACCATCATTTCAGTTCCACTTTAAGCATGATTTTTTTTTCAGCACTAACATTAGCTATTCTAACAGACGGATGCCCTTTTAGAGCCAACCACAAGCGATCATTAGAGGAACTGCAGGTTTTCTCTGCAATGGCTTCATGTTTCTCCCTCTGTGGCTATCACAGCATTACAGCCTTTCAGACTTTGAGGCTTCACTGTTCCCTTCAGTTATTGTTTTTACCTGCCTAGAACTTTTTAAAACCTGCATTTCAGGTTCTTTATTTATCAGTGAGTTCAGAAAGATGAAGTAAATGTGAGATTCCCTGTTACACACAGCCACACATTTGGCTTGATTGTCTGTTTAGCATCGCAGGCTGACAGGCAGCTTGGGTTAGTTTATGTTTCTGACATGGATTAAAGTCTTTAAAAAGTCAAATTTTTTAAGGTGTGTGTGTGTGTGTGTGTGGGGGGGGGGGGGGTTAAAGACTAAACAAAAAAGTTACCTGTTAGAGTCAGGTTTTACTGCCTTTCAATGCTTGTTGTTATGGATCAAAATGTACAGGGTGGGTTACAGGTGCATTGCATTCCCAATCCCAAACTGCCTTTAATTTAAGGTTAAAACTCACACTTTTATCCTTGCATAACAGTGTTCACCCCACCTGTATTTACAAAAGCCATGTTCAAGTTTTTTATTTCCAAGCCACCGTTTAAAACCCTTCCAAGTCATGATGTTTGGCTTGGTTCAAGCAGGGAGGTGAATGGACTTAAGGCTTCGTCACACTCCATACATAAAAAGAAATTGGTCACATGGTTGCGAGACATTTATTTTCGCACACACCTTTCTTAGTCCACGAGACACTTGGCTCAGAACTCCCGAGAAGCTCCTCCTTCCTCCTACAGCATCAAAAAAGGTTTCTTCGCACTGGCTTCTTAACTTTCCTGTCCTTGTACAGATTTTTGTTTCCCTTACAGAGACCTGACAAATTTTATTAAACAGACTGAGACAGTACACACAATTTGGCATTGAACCAGAGTGGGCGACCAAAGGGAACGTGTCCCTTAACGTGTCCATGTAAACATGCCCACAACAACTTCTGACCAATCCCCCAATACTTGGCACAAACCCCTGTGAGAAAAGGCTTGGCCAGGGCCTTGTGCCGAGAAGCTGTGGACGAAGCTGCTACAAGAACAAAATGAAACCATTTTTGTCACGAACCGCATGAATGAAAGCCAATTTTGTGACTTCTTATGGAGTATGAAGGAGCTTTTATTGGAAGGATTGAGGTGTGACCTATTTTCCACAGTCTCTATAGGATGCCCTTGTGTTTGTGTGACCAAAATGTATAGCTGAATGTGAGCTGCTCACTCATTCAAGAATACTTCTGATCTGTGGTGCAGGATGTGTAGGGTTAAGCCTGCCTAAGTGATCTAGTTACCGTAAATATACATTTTACATCTAATTCAAAAAAGCACCACACACATTGATAAAGTAAGCTGTTAGAACGGTTACTGCTTGGCTGTGACTGTGCTCAGAGTTGCCTTGCTCTACTGTTGCTCGTTACTTTGGTGTTTAAAGCACCTAAATCATCAAGGCAGTCGTTTTTGGACAGAATACAACGTCTGCTCCTGGGAAAAGGCTGAAAGTTAGAGGCATACTTGTTTTTTTTGGCCCAATTTATATTTAGAAAGTAAGACTGCAGTCTTTCTAACTGCACATTCCAATTGCTGTCTGACCTTCAAAATAAACCATTTTTTAAAAGTTATTGTCAGCTTAAAACAAACTTTAATGTCAGTGCAAACACCAAGGATCAATGCTAGGACTGGGAAGTCTTTGTGTTGCCTTCACACCAACAAGATGTTCAGAGCTATGTGATATTAGAAGAGACCTAGCTGCCAGAGCCAAAGTCAGACTCTATAAACCTGCTGATGAACCCATTAAATCCAAGATAGGAGCCAGAGCCACACTGCCAAAGCTTGGTAGCTACTAATTGCTACATTTCTAGACCCCATTGAAGCTATAAATTGCCTGTTGGCAGAGACCAGGGATGTCCTACTAATTAGACTGACACTGACACTCTTGTCCTGCAAAGTTCCCAGGAAAGATATCTTACATGCATTTGAGTAAAGACTTTCAATAAAATGTACTTCCAATTAATGCTTCACTTCTCATCATAAGAGCAACAGGTGTCAGACAGTTTTTTAGTTTCTGTCCCTGTAGAGGTATGGCCTTAAGGACCTTTAATAAACAGTTAAGTTGGTGAGATTTTACCCTCCTGCTGGCATCCAAAAGGTCTACGAATCCCCTCACAGTTGAGACAACCCAGAGGAAACCTTCATGCCTAATGAGCAACGGGAAACGCTCCAGCACTCCTCTAGCCTTTAATTTCCAACTCAATACAGAACAGGGCCCGTCCCAGTCCGTCTCCAAGCCTCATTAACATGTGTATTCTCCGGATTCAAAAACACCAAAGCAGTTCCTTCAGCCAGGTGCTTCCCACTTTAGGCTGTGCTGGTGCAGCTGATCCAGTTCTCTTCTGAGTTCCACCAGAATTAATGATGAATTATGATGAGGATGAAAAAAGGTCCGGCCAGGGTAAACTTCCTTACGCCTTTGAAATGGCAGGGAGCATGGAACATTTAGTAATGTGGATTGCTTTGCTTTGTGAATGCCATCAATCCCAAAGTGCAGTCTATAGATAACACAAGAGATTGAATGATGAACAGAGAAGTGTTTAAGGGATTTAAGAAAGCAAGCTTGTGTGTAGGCCTCCTTTCACAATTGTATGTCCCTTTAACTTAGATAAAAACAATGTCTTCCATGTGTCTTCACATCATGATACTAACAATGTAACAAGATCTGTATCTACAGGACATGAAATGAACATTTTATTCTCTTCCGAAAAAGATCTTTGCAAATGTATTTCTGATCTAGGTTTTCTTCTTTATGTGTATGTGTGTTCATTTGTCTGTCATGGTAGCAAAATATATCATGAACTGGAAGGATTTTAATGAAACTCTCAGAAAGCAGTTATTGGATGTACATATACAACCAGTTATACGTTTGTCTTAACTCAGTTCAAGATGGCCTCCACAGCTAATTGACCTTAGCAAGCACAGACTGGCCAAAATACAGTCATAATTACAGAAACTGAGTTAAAATTACGGATGGTAGTAGTTGACAGTCATCTACTCGTCATAAACATTTTTTTTAAACATTAAGATAAACTGTTGGAGTCAACCAGTCTGTCTGTGCCTTTAACTGAAGATGGACAGAGTCATCTGTTTGTAGCATTCCTGTCTCTCTTTAATGATGGTCAGATTCACGTCAGTCTCTCCCATTCTGATTGACAGCTTCCCCTGTCTTCACGTTTGAATAATTTCCACAACATAAATTAGCGAGGTGGAAGATTTTCTTTTTTCTCCAGGGTTTAATTCCAAGTCAAATACACTCAAGAAGTCGGAAAACTCTCAGATCAAACGGGAGCGTGTTGTGGTACATGGGGAAACTGGTAAATCCAACACACCCTGGCTGTGAGAGGCGCAGTGCTGCTGAGGCAGAGGAAAGCTGCAGAGTGACCACAGTGACTCCTGCAGCTGTAGCTGTGTGGTAAGTGATCTTATTTCCGAAAGGGTGACACCACAAAGGAGCTGCACAAGTGTTTGACACCCAAAATGTAACACTCCATTCTTTCAAAAGTGATGAAAACAAAAGCACCAACATAAACTATCTGCAGTGCGGCATGCCAAAAAAACTGTGAAGTGAAACAGAAAGCGGACGATAAACAGAATTGTATTTGAATTGTCTGATTTCATGTGTTTTTCTTGAATTTGGTACTGTAATTGATCATGAAGCACTTGTTGGGCGTGCCAGTGCCGCTGTTGTCACAGCACCATCTAATTAGCTGGCTATGACCGATGACCCAGAACAGGATATGATGCGTACCTGCCTCTGTAGCTTTTGTAAACACTTGGGTGTGTGTTTTTTCCCCCTTGATCATTTTTTTTTTGCTTTGCCATAGGTCATAAGAAAAATATGTTAAAGTCCTCCCTTTTAGTCCCATAAAACTGTACTTTGTGCCTTCTAGTGACTATTCCAACAAGTTATTTATAGAAACTCTCATGATAAAGATGCTTGCAGTTATGAATAGACAGATCTTTATTTAGACCAAAGGTCTGGTTTAATGCTTTCTGATAACTGTTTGGTAGGTTTACAACTTACAATACTAATAACAAACCACAGGAATGAATATCTGAGGCTTTAGTGTTTGGTTTTTAAATTGTGATTGCATGTGTGCTCTCAAAGTGAAACATGTTTTTGGGAACTCTTAAAATTTTATAAAAACCTCTCCCCTGTCCTTTAATTCTAACTTAAAGAGTATTTCATTGAAAGAATATTGAATGATTTAAGCACCATAGTGATACAATGATGTAAAAAAAAATTCTCTTATAGTCTAACTCAACAACAATCAACAAAAACACAATCATTTTCTATACATTTTTTTCTCTTTCCTTTCAACAGTGTCCAGGTCTCTAATCCTTTAAAACCCACCATCCATCTAAGTCAGCCTTTCTCCCTCTCGCCTCTTCCCTCAGCTGTTCCATGGCCCCGCTCCACTGGGATTGATACAATATTTTCCAAGCTCAATTAGCCGAGAGCCTGTTGACTAATTCCAACTGTTTTTGCACCTGAGAAGGAGCTGGGAGTCGGGGCTGGAAAAACTGAGTGGGGTGGGGGTAAAGGGCTGGGATCTGGGTGTAGCAGGCTGAGCTGTTGGGGTAATAGAGAGTGTAGAGGCTGCAGGGCAGGCTGAGGAGCATCCTGAGCTGAGCACAACATGTAACTGGGCTGGGAAATGCAATATCTTCCAACAGAATAATGCAGGCAAAGAGATTTATATTTTTGTAGTAATACATGACAAAGTCCAATACTTACTGGGTACATACCTGCTACTTATCGTACATGTGTCTAATACTTACAGGCTATGTATCTGGTAATCATCAGATGATTACTTGGTACTGGGTACCTGATACATATAGGATACAGACCTGGTATTTATTGGGTATCTAAAGGGATACAGGGTACATACCTGATGAGTAACCTGTAAGTACCGGGTACATACCCCTTAAATATCAGGTATGTACCCTGCAAGCACATGGTAACAAGTCACTTCATAATATAGCCTGGTCCCTGTAGATACCGGGTATGTATACTCTGTAAGTACCAGGAGCGTACCCCATAATAACCAGGTTCGTATCAGGCAATATTATGAAATGCTACCATATTTTTCATTATTTTGCAAAACCAGTCATCTAACAATGTCTCCAAGGTTGCCTTTTATTTGTATTTAAATTAGATGTAAAAAAATCAATAGTATTGATAAATGCCTAAGAATAGCTGTCTTTTCTTCATATTTCAGATTTAGTGTCAGTGCATTTGTCATTAAATATGTACAACTTCCTGCTTTCCCTTCTACCCAAATCTATAGTGTGGCCAAACTCAGGAGGCTTTAAGTCTGATCGGGAGCAAAAATACAGAAACAGAGACCCCAAACCAGATTTGTTTCATTGTGAGGCCCAACCACAGAGTAACCACAAGACCCATTTTGTTTCATTTAAGGCAAAGCCTACATGACCGCTTGTTTGGCACTGCGGTCATCGCGGTGTGCAGCTACACATCCTAAATCTACCTTTTTTTATGGAGGGTCACTGCACCCTCTCCATCATCAAATTCACAGTGTTTCTTATTTTTTTTTAACATTTTGACAAATTTCTTCTATCCCCCAGCATGACTTCTGTCAGGTAAATACATTCAGTAGTTGGGTGGGGATATGTATTACATTGTCACACATACATGAACTATAATGAAAAAATAAGTCTCATTTTGAGTAAATCTAAAAATCCCAACTTTATACATGAATGATTCATCTTAACTTGAATTTACACTAACGTGTTGTAGTCTTCTGAAGATCTTGCCATAAAGGTAACATGTTAACAAATTTTACCCCGTCTGCAGTTTAGAGCTCAGTGAAACAGTGGTAACAAACTGGACTGTCCTGTTAGCTGGACCTAGCAGCTGCACCTACCCTCCCCCACCTCCCACCCCAGTAGCTGTATGGAAAAAGTCTGACTCACCCACTTGTATAAAAAAGGTAATAACAACCAAACACATAAATATTACCGTCAAAGGCAAAAACGTCCCTAAGGGCTATCCAACAATTTGGTCAGCTGGTGACTAATGGAGAGGGAGGTCAGATGGTGGCCAATGTCACTTTGTCTGATTCAATCAAGGACCTGAAAGATGTCCACTGATGGACATGCTGAAAAGCTTTGATCTTCATTAGAGTCCCTGACCTACAGATTGTGTATAAACTAAGTTTCACACTCACACAGAATAAAGCAGGACAAAAAAAGTTGTCTTGTCTGAACCATACAGTAAAATGTCAGCAAAATTGAAGAACCAACTTATCTGAACACATGTACTGTGAGGATGAATGACCAATGATAAAAATGAATCTGATTTTCATTACTTAAAAAATATGTTTCAGTTTACACCTGCTACTTGAGACTGATACACCGTCAGCAGAGCAGACCAATAGCCAGCGAAACTGAGAGTTCTTCTTTCTCCCCAAAGCCCAGCGTACAACACCAACTGATGCTCAATGTCTTTCCTCAGTGTCTGCTGTCCCATTAGTCTTTATCCTCACAAGGGTATTCCCTTCGCACTTAGCAACGCCTCTCTCAGGCTCTAAACACAATACAAATAGCACAGCTGTGATATAACCACAGGAGATCCCAATGAACTGCTATAAAAGCAAGAAGATAACAAAGTTCGGCCATAAAAATAAAAGCGAGAACGTCATAAGGCATCTTGGCACTCATTTCAGCTACACAACATGACTTCACCGGCTTTGCCAGCTCACTTACTGTCAGGGTAGTTTTTTCGCCGAGTGCCATCCACCTTTCCTGTTTTGTCAATGCAGAGAAAGAACTTGTTGGCAGAATAAAGTCGCCGCAGTCTGACGTCACCTTCCAAGTGATTATAACTGCGAGTGTGCCTTTCCAGCGTCCAGGAACAGTTCGTGCCACTTCCCAGGACCTGAAGGGGTTCATGCCCTGCACAAGGAGGAGGACAGGCCCCCGTGGCACTGCCAGCGGTGACCAGGAGCAAGGTGAAGCATATCAGGGTAAGAGAGGCTGCACTGGGCAGCGGGACGAAGGGCCCAGTGGGGACTGCAAAGGTGGTGCTAAGTACAGGTTCAGGACAGAGATGAGCCACGGACGCCGTCCATCTGCACATGGTGGGTCAGGCTCCCAAGGTGCACCTTGTGCAGGCTGTAGGCATGCTGGTGATCAAGAGTTGTCTCTGTGGAGGGTGGGAGTCCTGAAGAGAGAAGGGAGGGGAACGGTGCTTGCAGCAGATCCTCTGGATGTCACTGAGAGCCAGTCTCCACTTTGGGCTCACAGCAGGCCTCCCTTTTAGAGCATCGAAACTGACAAAGTTTCCTCTGTTGTCATCTTTAGTTTTCAGTTCAGTTAGTCTGCTCTTTCATTAAGTCCACTTTTTAAGAAGTTTCTTCTTGATACTGCTCCCTTGTTACCTCCTGCTGTCCTCCTCCTTGGACTGAAGTCTTCTTCACTGATCCACAGAGAAAATCCTGGGAGGTGTTAGGATAAACACAAGTTGTTTGTTTTTTTGTCTGTGTGAGACTAAATGGATAAGTGTGTGTGTGTTTCTGTATGTGTGTGTGTGTGTGTGTGTGTGTGTGTGTGTGTGTGTGTGCACCTTGCGATGCTCTGCTCTTTCCAGCTGGATAGGAACAAGTTGCCTGTCTGAGCTGCTGACCCGTGGCTGAGAGGGAGTTGAATGAGGATTGGTGGTGACTGACTCTGCATGTGTGTGTGTGGGTGTGTGTGTCTGCGAGTGTGTGATACTGAGGAAAAAAAGAGAAAGGCAGTGAGCGAGTATGGGAGGGAGAGAGCCGGTGAGTGTTCGCGACAGACAGATAGAGGGAGGCAGCAAGAGTGTGTCTTGTGTGTGTCTGAGTGAGCGGCAGCCAGCGAGTGTGTGTAAGCTAGCGCGGCGCAGCCAAGCAGGGAGTGAACGGCCTCACACTCTGCTGTGTGCAGTCACTCAGTCAGTCATCTCCTCTGTGCAGGCACCGACTGAGCTGTCCTGCACTTTATCCTGGGCAGGGTCAGTATCAAGGGGGTGAAAGGAGAGGGGCTGGAAAAAACTGGGGCCACTGCACTCTTTCACTGCAGTTTCAAGAGAATGAGAAAGTTTGCACCTATGCCCTTTACGTTCTCTTGTAGTGACATTTATTATATAAGAAATAAGCATTTTGCCTTATTGTAGGTTACAGACACCTGGAGAAACTCAGATTCCCTTCCTGTCTCATGACCTCTGATTCTTCATGTGAAACATTTTGTAACTCCGTCAACTCAACTCCATTAGTGTCTTGTCGAGCTTAACCAACTTAAGAGGCCCTCTTTGACACCTTCATGCTTGTTTCTTCTCTCCGACCACATGGAGCAAATTAAGGGAAGCCTTTAGTTGTTTTTTTTTTCTTAATGACTGCTGCTTTGAATCATCAAGCAGTCAGAAACACAGAGCAAGCTGCCTGTTGCAGCCTGAAGACGTGTTGGCAGAGCTACTCCAGATGACTTTTTGATCACCTGTGTTCATATTTCAGTGAAACACCCTCTCTGATCTTTACCGCCTAACTTAGCAGAGCAAGGCGGAAATGAAGAACACCTTTTTTTGTGACTTCCCACACACTTGTCTGTTTTTATTTATTTCATTTTATTTTTACAAGTTGTGCAATTAGCCTGATTGGGTCAAGGCAGTGTAGCACGGCCAGACCGTAGCAGGCACAATGTGTTACTTCTTTATTCTAAACATTTGCTGTTAATAAAAATTGGAAAATGAAAGAGGAATATGACTGGACTTAAATTTAGTGAAATATGTTGTGATCTTGGTAAACACTTCTGCATTTGCTTTCTCATTTCTAGTTAAGAGATGAATAATCTTAAACTTTTATCCATGGGACATACAGCATATCTTAGAATAAAGCCAATAAATTTAATAGTCAGCACAGTTTTATTGTGTTGGAAAGAAAAAATCAATATTTTAAAACTTAACATAGTCCTTTTACCAGTCATCTTTGTTTTTAATAGAGTTCTTGTTTTAATCATAAGCTCCCCACCTTCAAAATGTACAATAAAACTGCTTTTATTCACTGACACAAAGAATGTTACTGTGAGTGAAAAGTGGTCCATCAAGACTACTTTTGTTTTTTGGGAACATTTTCAAATCACTACGGTTGACAATCCACCTTAATAAAAACTTCCTTTAGATAAACACAATTCCAGCTGACAAAACTTCCACTTATATAAATAAAAGGTAACATATGTGTTTTGTTATTTTAGCTGTGTTTATTTGTACAATGGTCAAAGAATAGCTTTAATTGGCAGAATGTCTCAAAAGCTTTTCCTACGTTGCAGTTCCATACCTGTTCCCCTCTCTGCAGCCAACTTGCACGATCTGAACAAACTCTGGCTGAAGCACACTTCTTTGCACTTTTGATGCTTAAGATATGGACCATCAGTTTTTATAGGAAAGTGTAAAGTATGGGGAAAAGGCATACATTTTATCAAGTACTTACACATGCATGTGTGTGCTACAGTCTTGAGCACACACAACACAGAGAACAACCTGCCCTCTAGTAAAACATACCATGACTTATTTCGGCCTTGGATTGTCCAAAAGGTCTCTCAGATTACAGCAGTTTAATGTTGGCATTTAGAGCTGCAACAATCTGGTCCTCCAAATAACTACAGAGGAGACCTGAAGTCATAACCTGTGGTTCCCAACACCTTGACAAAAAGAGTAACTCCAATGTGTTTCTCAACAACACTGACAGGATTGCCCCTCTCCCTTCAGGGCTATCATTTGCTGACGATGGTCATTCATAGTAATGCAGAAACAAGACGCATCGCTAAAGATGATACAATGCTTCTGGTTACAGCACCACACCAAACTCAGCTGCCTCTGCTCTGATGCTCATGGCAGCTGATGCCAGACATTGAATCGCGGCAAAAGGAAATTGTTAAGCGTTAGAAGGAACCAACGTCATCCTACACTTATTATTTTTCTCTTACCTATCTTTTAAGGAAGTGCTTTTGTTGTTTTAAGTCCCAGATGTCATGTCCCAGAGACAGTTCTGACAGAGTTCAGAGTTAAGAACTAACAAGCATTATTCAGATGGACTATAGTTAAATATTCTGGGAGTTCCTGATTTAAGAACAATGTAAGAATCAGAGTTTGGAATAATCATGAAAAACCTCTTTTCTTGCAGACTGAAGAAGTTGCTGGTTTATAGCTGATGATGAAACCATTTATTTTTGTTGTTTTGAAAGGGTATATTAAATATCAGAATTAATTATTTAAGCAAACTTACATTTCTTCATTTTTATACATTCGTACATGAACTTTTTATTTTATTTTTACACAGACACAAAGTGAGAGCAAAGCCATTGTCCTGTCCTGACTCAGCAAAGTAAATGTTTCATAAGAGACAAGGAAAACATGAACAAATTGATTCATCACACAAAAAAATCCATGCAAAGGAAATCCAGTTTCACCAAAATAAGTTTTTTGTGAAGTTTTCTTTTTCCTCTACTGGGCTCTGAATCTGGGAGTTTGCTGGGACAGTGTTGGCAGGCTGCTGCAGGCCTATCAGACTAAGAGCTTCTCATCACTGAGTGGATTAGTGTTCATGTCTGAGGCCACTTAATGGAGTTTAGACAGGGCTGCTGAGTGGCACCTGCTCCACATTTCTCCTTAAGCCCTGCGATGCCATACCGCAGGTATGTGGTGCCGACTGGCCAAATCCCCCGTGTCGGGAATTCTCTGGATGCCTGCAGCCGTGCCAGACACCGGGGGACAAAGTGAAGGGATGGGTGGAAGGATAATGTGTGGGGAAAGCTGCTCTCAAAAAAAAGGATATATAAGAATTGAAGAACGAGTATTTGCTTTCTTGCTGAGAGACAAGATTGGTCCCACTCTTGTGCGTGCATGTTATTAAAAGATGGGGAAAACATCTCTGTTTATAACACATGCCAAAACAACAACTTTAAAATCAAATTTCTTGAAGGAATGCATATCGCTCACCTCTTCATGCCAATGTTTCAAACAAAAATCTTGAATAATCTGTTACTGCTGAGAGTATGTGTTGGTGTTTCTGTTCGCTTAGGTTACACGTACATCCAGTGATTACTTTCTGAGAGTTTCATTGAAATCTGTCCGATGGTTCATGGGATATTGTGCTAACAGACAAACAGGGTTCACTCTAATATTTAATGCCAAAGTTCAGAGTATGTGTTGGGGATGACTCTCAGCTAACACCACACTGAATCTTACATAAATCTGTGTAAAAGTGACTTATTTATAAATATGTTTGTGTTACACAAACACACATAAGAGCTGGAATGAGAGTCAGTTATTTCCATTCCTCATCCTGAGCATTGGTACACCACAAGGATGCATCCTGGACCCCTTCCCCATTCCCTTTACACCAATGACTGCTCTCTTATTCTTTCTACTAACCTCACTTGCTGATGACCTAAATATATTATTGCAAACATGCACTAGTAATTGATTTTGATTGACAAAAATAGATGCTTTGCCAATAAAAATACTGGTAGCTAATCAAGTTTTAAGGCTTCAGACAGAGCCAGACTTCTTAGGAATACAAACGGCCAGAAGAAGATGGCTGGAAAGAAGGCGCCAACATAAACAGGCTCCTTCTATATCATTTGGTCGACTGAAGCAGGTCAGCATCCCAGTCGTCATCGTGAGGTTGTCTTTGGCTATTAGAAACTGGAAAAGACTAAAGACAGCGCTCCTGTGCTACCCTGGCTCTAAAGCCCCACTTTGTATGAAGTAATTCATCACGCCGGTGAAACCAGGCAGACTCTGTGTTTTGTCACTGGATGCATGGTGATATTTGTTTAGCACGGCAACATTTTTTTTATTTTTTCATTTCAAAGACCAACAGGTGGATAATCTTCATGTACAATGTCAAATTGTCCCAATAAACCAGGTGAGAAGGTTTTTATTGGATTAAAATCTGACAATAAGCAAATGCCTGTTTCCTCCCTCACGTCTGTCATCAGCTTGTAGGAAAAGGAGCTGATGCTTGGTGGAAAACTGAAAAACACGACATCCAACTGAGTCTGCAAGAAAAACACGAAGCTTGTAAATTCTGGCCTAACCTGAGTGTTAAATTAGAAATTGTGTGTTAAGTTTACATTCTTTTAAACTTTAGACAGAAACAGTAGTTGGACTGACAGTGGATGAGTAATATTGAAATATAAGACTAGAAAAGCCAAAGAGTGTCTGTTGGTCCAAGTACTTTAGGAAAATCTATCTTTCTTTTGTAGAATAAATCATCTTTTTTCATGTATCATCACGGATATGGACATTCTGATGAGAAGTGGGATACTGGTGATATATATGGAAATATATATTATAAATAATAAATTAAATCGCTTGCTAACTTTTTTTTTAAATCGTAAAATATATCACGAAAAATTACGTTTTTGTTTACACAAGTGCTTTTTCCCCATTGCTGTTGTTTGGCAGTGAAAAGATTTATTTCCTTTTCTTTGAATTCAGTAAAAGTAAACACACCACATTGATACTAAAACTTAAAGGCCTAGCATTCCTTGAATAAATGAATGCATATCGCCCACCCATATTACGCAACATTGTTAAACTCGGATCATCTAATGATGAGAAGGAAATGAAGTGTAGCTGTTTAGGTCAAATCTTGTAAATGACACTATGCACAATGTCATGTAATATTTGTGGCTATTTTGATGCATTAGTGCTCAAATTATGTGTTAAGGAAGGTGTGTTGAGGCACCATCTTGAATTAGGTCAGAAAGTTAATAAGTTATAAATGTTCATCTGCAGATTACTTTCTGAGAATTTCATTACGATCTGTCCAGTGGTTTGGGAGATATTTTGTTAGCAAAAACAGACAAATGAACATATGCACAGACATGGACAAAAACCTTTTTTTTCTGCCATTTAACCTTTGACAAAGAGTGCTAAACCTTTTTGATTTAAAACCTGACCTGCTGTAAGGATTTGGCTCCAAAGTGGCCGTAATGATATGCCATTTGTTCGCCGATGCCTTTGCTGGCCCCCGTGACCAAAACCCTGGCACCTCTGAGAGACTCTGAAAGAGGTTTAGCCCAGTTACAGAAAGGTACAACAACGTCAAAACTTGAAACACATGACCAATAAAAAAATATATAAATTCATGAGCTGTGTGAACAGACAGTCAGGTAAACATACTGTATTTGGATCAATGATGTCAACACAGATGAGGGAAAAGCCGATGAATATGTTCCACAGAAAATACATTTGTGTATTGCAGACGTCCAACTCCTTTGAGCTTTTAGTTAGTGTTCTGCTTCTTTTAGTTTTTAGCTAGTATTCAGCTTTTTAAGCTCTGTCAACTCAGTTTCAGCTTCTTCAGCAACTTTCAGCTGTCATTCAGCACTCAGAATTCACACTGTATTTTCTCAGAAAATGCTATTTCTCTTGTCAAAATAGCTTTCAACCTAAAAACACTGCATTCAATAATAGTTCTGCCAAACAGTACTAATATTAACAGACTGCTATGTGTATTGTTTCACTGATCCAAGCTGGTAGATGGATTTAAAGGCTGTTTTTGATGGACAGATGGCTCCCTCTAACGGTCAAATAGCAAAACAACTTTGAAAGTCTTCAAAAACATGTTGGCTCTTTCTTCATAATATGTCAAAGTGTTTAACCAAATTCATTATTACTGTTAAGCTTTACATTTACATGGATCTAGAAGTAGATAAACAAACAGGAAGGAGGAAAAGTGGAACAAAACTGTCATGAATCAAGGCTATATATTAGTAATGCTCGAGAGAAAAGAAGAAGCCATTATTTTTAAGGTGTATAGTGAGAGTTTGCAGGTAACATCATTAAAGTTTTAAATGAAGACATTGAGTGATCTGTTAGCATTCAGAGTGTATTTTGGGGACGACTTTGGGCAACTGCCACACCAAATTTGAGCTCAATATCTGTAAAAAACAAAACAAAACAAACAAACAAAAAAAATAATAATACTCACTTTTCTGTTTGCTAAGGTTCATTAGCTGTAAGGGCCATCTAGAATGGGCTTTACTCCAAATGTGAATCAGTTTTAGATGTCCCTCCAATGATTACTTTCTAATTTTTTTATTAAAATCAGTTCAGTGATTCATGAAATATTTTGCTAATGGTGCAAACAAATAAACACACACACACACACACACACACAGACTCAAGTTAAAACATTATCACTCCAGCTTTGCCTCTGGTGGTGGGCAATAACAAAGCAAAATGGAATAACCTAACAGGATGTGCTGAACCCAGTTCATACACTTCATGGTCATCAGGATAGTGCACGTTTTGTGCATTCACTGCATGAACCACCAATATCGTATGTATCTCTATCAAAGGCAAAACATGCTCATTCATCACATTTGAACTGATCACATGTTTGCACTCATCACAAAGGGTCAAGTGGTAAAGAATGCAATGACACACACTTGATTAAAACCACTTTTTTTAGAGGTTTTAGAGCTGTTGGTATTTTATTCTGCAGTTCATTGACAAAACAAATTGCACTTTTAGTAATCCAACAAGGATTCTTGGAACTCACAATCTCAAGAAGGCCAATAATCATGAAATGAGATAGAACGTGACTCGATGCTAGTTCTTTGCATATGTTCTTAAGAAACAGTCAGACAGAATGTTAGATTTCATTGACAGGATGCATTTGTCTTTTCTGGTGTTTTTATTTTTGAACAAAATGATCCAGGGCAAAGGGTGCAGAAAGGTAAAAAGCTCCAGTTTGCTTCTTTCTTTTTTTTTAATCAACACAGGTGGGGGTTACTTTAAGTTCTGAAACATTACAAATAAATTCTTTCGTTGCATGGGTCTTTTATGTTTCTCACATTGTGTCTGTCGCATAATGAAACTTACTGAAATGTTTTTTAAAAATTCTACAGAAGACCTTACTTAGATCAAAAAAAAAGGTATGTGTGAAAATATAGCTGTGGTCACTGATTGCATAGATGAAACGTCAGTAGACCTGCAAACTTCCTGTAAACTTCCTGTTAGTAGGTCTGATCGTGCGAACCAGTAAGCCTCAATTACATAGAAAGGGGTGAGTATCTTAGATCAAACACAGGTTGTTACTCGAGACTCACAAAAGGGTGTATTTTAAAGCCATGATGAATTTATAGTCATCTGCTTGCAATTTGATCATCCAGGACAAATGACAAACTAGAGAAATTATGTGTTCTGTGAAAATGCTGTGTAAATACTGAGTGCTGCATACCTTTGCTAAAATTTGTGGAAGAAGCTGAAACTAATGTTAAAATTAACAAAAGCAGAACACTTAGTAAAAGCAAAATGAAAAAAAACACTAGCTAAAAGGAAGAAAACACCAGCTAAATGTAAAATGTAGCAAAGGGTAGCTAGAAGCTAAGAGCAGCAAAATGACAGCTACTAGTAGCAAATGATAGCTAAAATAGCAAAATCAATAGTTATAAGCTAAAAGTAGCAAATGGCTTGTTGAAAGTAAAAGTAACAGAGCACTAGTAAAAGCTAAAAGTAGTCAAAATCTCAAAACTAAATGTAGCAGATGTATGCTGAAGGAACTGCAGAGATCTTATTGTAAAACATGTTTTTATTGAAAAAATATCTGTAAATAAAGTTATTTTTTCGAAAAAGTATGTAAAACAGATAAAAAAAGAAAAAATAAGTCCTGAATGAGCAGAATGTTTTGATCTATGATTAAAAGAAGTACGCAGAAGCAGTTAGGTCGCAAGAAAATGTGCAGAAAAAAAAAAAGAGGAAACAGATTTCACACAGTAGCAGGCTCTGACACAAGGAACTGTTATAAAAGGAAACTGAAACCTGGTACAAATCAGATCCTCATTGCACACCACAATAAACAGCTAAAACAGAGTTATCATTGAAACTTCAAATACAAAACTATATCCAAATCTTCAAGAACCACATCAGACATTTTATTCATAAAAGCAGCATATTTAAAAGGAATGCACCTAACCCGCCATCCTACATACCAACATTTTAAACGAACTGTGATTGGTGTGATCTACCACACCAAATTTTTGTTCAGTATCTGTAAAAATTGACAGTTAGCCATCTTGAATTTAGTTAACTCCAAAAGTCATAGATGTTATGTTATGTTATAGATGCTCATACAGTGATTAGGTTCCAACAGTTTCATTTAAATCTGTCCTGTGACCCAAAAATTACAGACACACGACTAGCCACACACACACACACACACACACACACACACACACACACACACAAAGAGGCCTTTTATGGCAGAAGACGATAAATATGGCACTAACATGTAACCAACAGTTTCAACATTCAAACCGTGTGTTGCATCTGTTGTGAAATATGACTTTTTACATAAGTTTTCAAGATCTTGGAGCTATTACCTGACCAAAAAAATGTGTTTTTATTTCAAAACCTTTGCCACTCACCGAGAAACTAGACTAGTTCAGAGAAATGACAGAATGAGTCAAGACGGTACTATAGACTTTCAGTGACAGATATAATTAGACCAAGTGACTAATGGCACATATCTTGATGGAAAAAAAGTCTCAGAAATATTTATTTAAAAACTACTAAGAACATGCAAAATGGGGATTTGGTCGAACATTGCTTTCAAAAATACTTCCATCCATCCATTTTCTTTACCCGCTTCTCCTTTCCAGATCGCGGGGAGCTGGTACCGATCTCCAGCAGTCACTGTGCGAGAGGCGGGGGACACCCTGGGCAGGTCGCAAGTCCATCACAGGGACACATAGAGACAAACGAGACCAACAACCATTCACGCTCTCACTCGCACCTAGGGACACTTTTAGAGTTACCAATTGACCTAACATGCATGTTCTTGGAAACGATCCTGCAACCTTCTTGCTGGGAGGCGATGTGATTTTGAAACGAGGTTCAAGACAGTGAAAGCCACAGCTTTCGATGTTTGTCATAAAGCATTGACAAACATTATGATTCACACGCATCTGCAATGCCAAAGTGTGGTTTCTGCTAGTTTTTTTTTGTTTTTTTTGGATGGGGCAACAGCATAGCAAAAGAAAAAAAAAGTCAAATGTCTCAAGTGCCTAAAGCCAGTTAAAATAAAAGCCCCAACATTTCTTGAAGTAATACATATCACATGCTGCCCTTCATGCCAGAGTTTTAAACTAAAATCATCTTATGTTTAAAAATGGGTCATAGCTGTTTTGGTCAAACCTTGATCACAACATGTGATATGTTGCAGGATCTGTTAGTGTTCAGTCTGTGTGCTGTGAGAGATTCTCAGCTTCTGTCACACTGAACCTTAGCTCAGTATCTGTCATATTCAGAGGTATAGCCATTTTTGTGCAGGCTAAAGTCAATTAGCTGTCGTGGCCATCTTGAATTGGGTTGACTCCAAAAGTTAATTGGTCATAGATGTACAGGCAATATTTATTTTACAGCGTATCATTGAAATCCATCCAGTAATTTGTAGGATATTTTGCTCACAGACAACAGGGTTGACTCCAACAGTTAATGCAAAGATTTGAAGATGTCTGCCAGGGTTTCAGTAGCGCTGGACCCAGGAATGCAGACCAAGCGAGGAACTAAAGAAAAAATTAAAAGCCTTATGAAGTAGGGTAAACAAACAAGTTATTGTGGCAGCAAAAACACAAGGACCATGTGGCGTCATTAGTGTTGCTAATCTGCTAATCTGCTGTCCTGAATTTTATATAGCATATTTTCTTGGAGGGAAGTAATTCATATGTTTATATGAGTAATTTGACAAATGTAATTTTAAAATCAAGGTTCGTTTACATTGTTTAGCAATTAATATTGACCAAGATTGAGCTCAGCTCCGCTTGAGCTCAATTTTAAATTTTGGTCAGAGCTTTACTCAGAATAAGTTATTTATTTCATACTGAAAATGCCTTAAAGAGATGAGAATGATCTAACATCTATAAGATAATTCTACTTAAATGATCGTTATCTGACTGGAAAGTAGTAGATGTGAAATCTATAATGTTCCGCTTAAAGCCTGTGGTTTTAGCTCGAACAAACATGCAAAGCATTGTGCATGTGTTTGCTTGCTTTGTGTCATTTCTTTAGGTAGCATTGGTCATGATTGCATGTAAAATATACGATTAAACTGAAATTATTTGAAAGACATTTTGAGCATTTGGTTAACTGGTAGACTGACTGACGAATAATTTAACTAACTCTTTAAAGGCTAGGCCCATAACGTTGATGTTCTTGCTCAAAACTAAGTGTATAAATTGTGGAAGGTTCTTGTGTAGCCTGCTGTTACAAAACAGCAGAGTAATACTGCAACACATCATCTTGTGTGGTTATTGTGCAACATAAAGGTGCGTCATTTCCCAGACACAATAAAAAGGCCAGAAATGCCATGTCCTTCACACAAAATGTCATAAAACAAGTAAAAAAGACAATAAAGGAACAAAAAATGAATTTTTAAAGTGCATAAAAAAATAATAACTACATTCAAATTGTAATCAGTAGGTGGATATATGCACAATCTGCAAATCATGCGAATTGTTTACGAATGCTAACAATCACTATATTAAGAAGACATGGCAGTTAATTAGATTATTTGCTTCGATCGTCAGAGTAAAGACTTTACACCCACATAACACTTTAATACATTTTCATCGGACCGTTTTTGCTAATAACGAATGCTGACCTCAATCACCAGTTTCTCAAATGAGGGGATTTTCCGCCAACCACATCTAACAGCCGCAGAACATCATTGTTTGCAGAAACACTCATGTTGACTGAGAAATACTGGCTTGAGTTTTGCAGAAATCTTCAGGTGGTCTAATTATGTTCCTTTTTGTTTGTTCTTGTTCCTTTAACCAGACAGCAACATCTGATGACTCAATGCTGAAAAGTGATAAGGCCTGTGGACTGAGGCTACATCGACTTCTGTCAAAATCGAAACAACAACTGAAAGCAGGTCTTATCAACGATGCTGTTGATTAAAACTAACACTAAATCAATTTTAATTGTAAGAGTCGGTTTCACTTACATTTTGGTTGATTTAATAATAAATGAAACTAGCATTTCTTGAAAAAGTGAATATTGTCCACCCCTTGGATGCCAAAGTCCATCCATCCATGCATCAATCTTCTTTACCTGTTTCTCCTTTCCAGGCTGCAGGGATCTGGTGCCTATCTGCAGCAGTCATTGTGCAAAAGGCGGAGTACACTCTGAAAGTTGCAAGTCCATCACAGGGTCAAATAGAGACAAACGAGACAGCGTTATAGCCTTTTTGCATGTGTGTGTGTGTGTCTCTGCTGGTTAGCTGTGATGGCCATCTTGGGCCTAATTGGCTCCAAAGCAGCAATCGAGATGATGACTAATGTTGACTCTCAAAAAGTCATTTTTGCACATTGGGTTTGAATGAGTAATAAAATGAAAACTGTCTGACAAAGTGTTGCGTAAAGTTCCACTAATGTGACGCTCTGAGTAAACAAACAGCTTGATTCAGTGTTTTCATTCTGAATGGATTTCTCTTCTGTTTGCAGCTGGTTTAAAATGAAGAGAACAGGACAATCTATGCAGAATCCAACACAATAGGCTATGTTATTGTACTTCACAAAACATTTCTCAACAATGTCATATTTCTTAAAATATGACATTGACTACAAAACTAAACTATAAGCTGAATTACCGAAGATATAAAGTGACTGTGTCGTTAGTCAAGTTTTTTTTTTAATTATTGCATCGAACACATACAGAGATATTTCAAACAGGCCTATCTTCTGAAAACAGAACAGAAAAAAAGTTTTGCAGAAAAAGCTATTAAATCAGTCATCAGTAAAGGTTCCTATACACTTCCTTATCTAAACGATACTGTTAGTTTCATAGTTGTAAATCTGATCTTGTATGTGTGGATTCTGTGGTTTGTCAGCAAAATTCAAAGAAATCTGTCTGTTCTGTGTAAAGCATTTCTGTGTCAGATAATCTCAGTTTTACATCTATAGTCCCCATTCTCTACTTTTAGATGCTTTGATGTGAAAATGTGCTGTAGTCACACACAAAAAAATAATGCAAGAAGGTTACAAAAGCCTCAAAATATTAAAATATAAAAAGGAAAGAGTGTATTTTAGATTTAGTAAAAAGCAGGACAAAGTGACGTGCGTATGATAGGATTTAGATTAAACACACGTTGTCACAGAAAACATGCAGAGCACAAATTCTGTAACAATATGAATTTAAAAAAACAAAAAACAAATACTCTTAACTTTTGGGGGAGCTACCAAGTATTACTAACTAGGGCACTAATTACTAATTGGACATTATTTGATTCACATGTAGACCATCGATGGGTATGTAAATTCGAGCACCAGTGGCAGCATCATGAGCTGCAGTCCACCTGGCTGCAGGAGACAATACAGTGGGTGTAGGGTTCTGTTTCACACTGAATCGTCACTTGTATCCAGCCCTAAGGGGGTGGCACACCTTACTGTCATTGAACCAGTGTGCGCCAAGACGGACAATTCGGTTTTCCATTTATTTGACAATCCTTGCAAAAAATGTCACATGATCTTTCGACTCGTGCAATTTTCGTGCAATTTTCATTTCATTTCTACCACTCTTGCCTAGCTTGTCTTTTGTCTGTGAGTGTGTATTGAAAAGTAAAATGTCCGTGTATAAAAAATTTTTATGACGAAAGTGGGCCTGACCGGATATCATCTCAAGACAATACAATAATATGTATTGCTTCCTAACTTCAGCTCAGCGGTTGGATTGGAAGGTCATAGAAAATAACATTAATTTCGCATAAAATACAAAAAAAAATAAAAATAGTTGGTTAGTGACGCAGAAGGAGCCACGGCAGACCACTGTAGGACACCGAGGAGGTTACTGTCACAGTGTTTATCAGCAAAAAATGGAAGTAGAATGAGAAGCAAGTTTTGTTAACAAGAGTACCTGTTTGAAAACATGTTTGTTTCTTAAAAATTAAAAAGGGCTAATTAACCACTGGATAGTGAACTGTGACGTAAAGCTATAAATCAGAGATAGTCAGAAAGATCAGTGGTTCAAGCAAATTATGATCTTATCTCCAAATGGAAAGTACTACTACTCTGTAACTGATGTTGCCCTGTCTGATCATTTCTCTGTTATCTTTGAAAATACAGTCTCCGTTAATTCACTTGGCAAAACAGATGTTATCACAAAATGTTATTTTACAGACAACATAGCAGAAACATTTCATCAAATCTACTCTTCCACCTCACCTCTATGCTGTAACCTTGTAGATGAGTTAGTAGATAACTTCCATTCTAAAATTTCAGATATCATTGATTCCATTAAATTGAAGCTTGTGTCTGGTAGGAAGAAGTCTCTGTGGAGATATACACAAACAGTTAGATCTGCAAGAAACCTTTCTCGTAGGGCTGAACGTGAATGGTGTAAAACCTGACTTTGCGTTCACTATGAAATCTACAAAGAAAGACTGCGAGGCTATCAACATGCAACAGTAACGTTCTTACATTGATGATGGTAGAGTCTGGTAGAGCCTTCTCCAGCACATCCCAAAGATTCTTAATGGGATTAATGTCAGGATCGTGCATGTGTTTGCTTTTATATACTGTTAGCAAATTATCTCAAACCATTGAATGGATTTTAATGAAACTTTCTAAAATAAATACTGGATGTACATCTACAACTAATTACTATGTGGAGTCAATTAAATTCAAGATGGCAGCCACGTTTAATGACACTCGCCAACACAAAAGTGTCTATGATTCAGTCAGTTTAATTGATATATATTATTTTTCACATTAGATTGTGTATAACATTGTTTTCAAAGGTTTGCCCTAAACAGCTAGAATGCCATCATTTGTCAACATTAGATGATCTTAGTCTAAAACTGTAGCATGAAAGGCAGCAGGTGATATGCTTTCTTTCAGTAAAAGCAAGTGCATTGAAAATGGTGTTAATGACAAGAGTGTAGGATTAATATAAATAGTGTTACAGAGCGTGGGAAAATCTTCTCACAGTCATAGACGACCAGAGATGCTTCGTCTGATGTAGGCTAAGAGACGATGAAAGATGATAAATATTGCAAAAAATGCAAACTTGTCTTTTAAAGGATGTGGTGACATGTTGAGAAAATGTAGGTTGTTTTAGATAATGCTTGCTAGCATGCAAACTGGCCTATAAAAGGCCCAGCTAAACTTTTATGTGAGCACAAGCTGAGATCACTGGCATCATGCACAGTCTGGGTAAACTCCTGATTTTCCACTTTCTGCTGTGTTCCGGAGAAATCGGTAAGAAAACCAAATTTAAGACTTTTTCTCAAACTATGAAATGGGTCACTGACTTTGTTTTACTTTTATTTATCTTTTCCAGTTCATGGGTTTAAGATCATAAATGGAAACAAAGCCCCGGAGAACTCGATGCAGTACATGGTCTCACTGCAATCCAAGTTTGGTTTTCACTTGTGTGGAGGATTTCTCATCAGAGAGGACGTTGTGGTCACTGCTGCACACTGTGACGAACTGTGAGTTTCCAGTCTACTTGTTTTTAGTTTGTATTCTTGGATTGATGCACGGTAAAGATATCTATGCTAAAACATTTCAATAACCTCTAAATTATCAATTTTTTAGTGAACCTTATCAAATTCTTGTTGGAAGCCACAATCTCAAGGGGTCAAATCGAAGACTAATAAAAATTCAGTCCAGATGCAAGCACCCAGATTATAAAACAGTTGGACTTGGTAATGACATAATGCTCCTTAAAGTAAGTATATCTTTATCACCTACAGCAGATCACTTTACCAAACACAAAAATTGCTATAACTCAGTCAGTTTTACGGACATGGAGCTAAGTTAGTTACATATTAACACAAAATAACATGCTTGCAGACTTTTGCAGTCAAATGAGTAAAAAGACATAAAAGAACTACATTTTTCATTCTGTGCCATGTGTGTCTTCAGCTGTCAGAGAAAGTGCCTCTGAACAACATTATCAAAACAATTCCACTTCCAAAACCTTGGATATACCTGAAGGACAATCAAATCTGCTCCGTGGCTGGATGGGGAAAAACTTTAAACAGCCATGATGTTGATGACCTGCAAGTGGTGAATGTGTCCATCATTAATCCAAAAGTCTGCCAGCAACAATGGAATAATGAACTTCCTCCCAATGTGATCTGTGCTGGTGGATATAACACAAACAAAGGATTCTGTCAGGTACGTTTTCTGTTTGTATATGAAAGACCTGAACATCCTACAATAAACATCAAATGAACTTTGTAAAATTCCTCCTCTCCACAGGGTGATTCTGGTGGTCCTCTCGTGTGCGATGGGAAAGCTGTCGGTGTTGTGTCTTTCAACAGAAACGCAAACTGCAACTACCCAGATGCACCTAACGTCTACACAGATATTTCCAAATATCTTCCATGGATCAACAAGTTCCTGAAGGAAAAGAAATGTTCCACATAAATGTGTATTTTATTTTTTTATTTTTTTTTACGGCAAAGGTTCTTTCTGCATGAATTGTGAAATTTTGCATCTCATTTCAGTTTCTCTTTCAGCTTGGGCTCTAAAACAGAAAAGCAAAATAAAAAGTGTTATCATTCTGAGGCTTGCTTCTTTGTGAGACAACAAAAACATAGCAATGTACAAAAAAGTATGCCCCTTAGATTTTATTGGTTAATTTATTGTTCAAGCATCTGTTGCTGGATTAAAAAACTAACAGGTAGTTTGAGCAGGGCTAATTTGGACTGATATCTAATAAAAACAACTTGAACCTCAATTTTTTTAGCTGTACCATACACATGCTATTCTATAAACCTTTACATCATATTTAGATTACAACAAAAATTGATGAAAGAGATTTGGCTTTTAGTAATACTCTATTACTATTCAAGGTGATATGAAATAAATATAGAAATGAGTTTTTATGTTTTTTATTTTAGTTAAACACCATCATAAAACACTCCAATGGTCCATCTCTCTGATTTGAAACATTTATGACTTGTTTTTAGAGTTTTTGTGTCACAATCCAAAAATGGGGTGATTGTGTGGGTGGTGTTACCTCTGTGGTTGGTGACGCAGAAGGAGCCACAGTCTCCGTTAATTCACTTAGCCAAACAGATGTTATCACAAAAGTTATTTTACAGACAACACAGCAGAAACATTTCATCAAATCTACTCTTCCACCTCACCTCTATGCTGTAACCTTGTAGATGAGTTGGTAGATAACTTCCATTCTAAAATTTCAGATATCATTGATTCCATTGCTCCCATTAAATTGAAGCTTGTGTCTGGTAAGAAGTCTCTGTGGAGATATGCACAAACAGTTAGATCTGCAAGAAACCTTTCTCGTAGGGCTGAACGTGAATGGTGTAAAATCTGACTTTGCGTTCACTATGAAATCTACAAAGAAAGACTGCGAAGCTATCAACATGCAACAGAAACGTTCTTACATTGATGATGGTAGAGTCTGGTAGAGCCTTCTCCAGCACATCCCAAAGATTCTTAATGGGGTTAATGTCAGGATCGTGCATGTGTTTGCTTTTATATACTGTTAGCAAATTATCTCAAACCATTGAATGGATTTTAATGAAACTTTCTAAAATAAATACTGGATGTACATCTACAACTAATTACTATGTGGAGTCAATTAAATTCAAGATGGCAGCCATGTTTAATGACACTTGCCAACACAAAAGTGTCTATGATTCAGTCAGTTTAATTGATATATATTATTTTTCACATTAGATTGTGTATAACATTGTTTTCAAAGGTTTGCCCTAAACAGCTAGAATGCCATCATTTGTCAACATTAGATGATCTTTGTCTAAAACTGTAGCATGAAAGGCAGCAGGTGATATGCTTTCTTTCAGTAAAAGCAAGTGCATTGAAAATGGTGTTAATGACAAGAGTGTAGGATTAATATAAATAGTGTTGCAGAGCGTGGGAAAATCTTCTCACAATCATACACGACCAGAGATGTGTCAGTCTGTTGTAGGCTCAGAGATGAATAATGATGATAAATTTCTCAAAAGATGCAAATTTGTGTTTTAAAGGATGTGGTTAGACGTAAAGTAATAATAGATTGTATCAGATAACAATGCTTGCTAGCATACAAACTGGCCTATAAATGGCCCAGTTAAACTCTCTTGTGAGCACAAGCTGAAATCACTGGCATCATGCACAGTCTGGGTAAACTCCTGATTTTCCACTTTCTGCTGTGTTCCGGAGAAATCGGTAAGAAACCCAAATTTAAGACTTATTCTCAAACTATGAAATGGGTCACTGACTTTGTTTTACTTTTATTTATCTTTTCCAGTTCATGGGTTTAAGATCATAAATGGAAACAAAGCCCCGGAGAACTCGATGCAGTACATGGTCTCACTGCAATCCAAGTTTGGTTTTCACTTGTGTGGAGGATTTCTCATCAGAGAGGACGTTGTGGTCACTGCTGCACACTGTGACGAACTGTGAGTTTCCAGTCTACTTGTTTTTAGTTTGTATTCTTGGATTGATGCACGGTAAAGATATCTATGCTAAAACATTTCAATAACCTCTAAATTATCAATTTTTTAGTGAACCTTATCAAATTCTTGTTGGAAGCCACAATCTCAAGGGGTCAAATCGAAGACTAATAAAAATTCAGTCCAGATGCAAGCACCCAGATTATAAAACAGTTGGACTTGGTAATGACATAATGCTCCTTAAAGTAAGTATATCTTTATCACCTACAGCAGATCACTTTACCAAACACAAAAATTGCTATAACTCAGTCAGTTTTACGGACATGGAGCTAAGTTAGTTACATATTAACACAAAATAACATGCTTGCAGACTTTTGCAGTCAAATGAGTAAAAAGACATAAAAGAACTACATTTTTCATTCTGTGCCATGTGTGTCTTCAGCTGTCAGAGAAAGTGCCTCTGAACAACATTATCAAAACAATTCCACTTCCAAAACCTTGGATATACCTGAAGGACAATCAAATCTGCTCCGTGGCTGGATGGGGAAAAACTTTAAACAGCCATGATGTTGATGACCTGCAAGTGGTGAATGTGTCCATCATTAATCCAAAAGTCTGCCAGCAACAATGGAATAATGAACTTCCTCCCAATGTGATCTGTGCTGGTGGATATAACACAAACAAAGGATTCTGTCAGGTACGTTTTCTGTTTGTATATGAAAGACCTGAACATCCTACAATAAACATCAAATGAACTTTGTAAAATTCCTCCTCTCCACAGGGTGATTCTGGTGGTCCTCTCGTGTGCGATGGGAAAGCTGTCGGTGTTGTGTCTTTCAACAGAAACACAAACTGCAAATACCCAGATGCACCTAACGTCTACACGGATATTTCCAAATATCTTCCATGGATCAACAAGTTTCTGATGGAAAACAAGTGTCCACTGTAACCTTGTTGCTCTGCGCTTTGCTCTAGAAAAATGTTAACATGCATAGGAGCTGAAATGGGTCGACTCATCTCAGCCAGTCTGTCAGCTTTTGCAGTTAATCTGAATAAAACAAGACGCATTCAAACACTTGTAGCTCTTTTCTTTGTCAGATAACAAGAAACATGCATGCTCACTTCTTCGAGGGAAAGCAGTATTTAAAATATCACAGGATTTTGTAAAGACTACCAAGATGGCCAAAATGAACAGAGTACAAAAAACTACAATTTTCTTCTTAGCAAATGTAAAAATGTATTAAGGGTACAGGTAACATGAATGTGTTATTACAGAAATTGAACTAAAATGCTGTGTGGTGGTGGTAGCTGCGAGAATTGTTTTAGTGTTTGAAACATTGCAAATCATTGAGTGTGACTTTTTAAAGTCATTTCTAATGCAGAAACGAGACTTTTTACACAAATGTCTAATTTTGAATTTACTAACCCTGCATTCCACCTGTTTCCAGTTGAAACAGGTGAATTGCTCCCTTCAGGTCAATATTGAGTCACCGCCGCACATGGAGGAGTTCAAGTATCTGGGAGTCTTGTTTACGAGTGATTTTAGGATGGAGAGAGAGATGGATCAATGGATTTGGGCTTCATCTTCAGTAATGAGGGCCTGGTTTCGATTAATCGTGGTAAATAAGGAGTTGAATTGGAAGGCAAAATTCTCAATTTACTGGTCTTACAGAGGGTTCCAAATTGCATCTATGGTCATGAGATTTTGATCATGACGAAAAGAACAAGATCCTGGATACAAGCGGCTGAAATGAGCTTCCTTCGTGGAGTGGCCAGGCTCAGCCTTCAAGATAAGTTAAGGAGCTCCGTCATCCGGAGGGAGCTCAGAGTAGAGCCGCATCAAAAGGAGCTCGTTGAGGTGGTTCGGGCATCTGATTAGTATGTCTCCTGGCCACCTCCCTTTGAAGGTTTTTCCAGGCATGTCCCAATGGGAAGTGACCTTGGGGCAGACTCAAAACACGCTGAGGGGATTTTAATATATATTTAGATTTATTTTTACTTTAACAATGCTGTTAATGGGACTCACATTTGCCCTAATTATTGGTTAAGAAATAACCTGTTCTCATAATTTAGAAACTTATGAGAAAATCTTGAATTTAGAAAATCTTGTCAGTGGAATAAATATCAGTTGTGTGCCTCAATCAAAAACCCCATTACCAGTTTGGATCCCACTGCCTAAACCCTTCAGTGATTACGTTTGTCGAGTTTGCTGAAGAATGAGGTGGATCTAATGTGCAGACTCACAATGAGGGCTCCAGGAGAACTAATTTATTCAATAAAAAAAAGACTCAAAAAGGAACTGAAACAAAAGGCTGGTGTGGCAGCAATGAAAAACTAAATATTACAAACTTACTAAATCCAAGGTTGCAAAAAACCACAAAGGCGAAACACAAGGGAAACCAGACAGCGCATAGAAGTGACAACAGACCAGTGACATGGGAGGGAAATGACCAGGTTTTAAAGACAGGAGGTAATTAGGAGAAGTGGACACAGGTGAGTGATTACTAACTTGGAGCAGGTGAAGATGGGCGTGGCAGGCGAACAAAAGACTGACTGAGGACAAGTGAATGATGACAGGAACACACTGAGCAAAAATTATACAAAGACACAACTAAACATGAGGACAACCAAATGATAAAAGAAAGAATAAACCCAAACTGAACACAGGATAACCAAAAACACGAAAAAAAAAACAATAAGCCTAAATACAAAAAGAAACTCAAAGAAACCCCAAATCCTAACAATGTTGTGTTCTATGTCTGTCACTGTTAATCAGTTATTTGTACTTCTGTTTTTTTCTGCTGTCATTTTCATTTCAATCCTGATCTTTTTCAGGAAAATGTTTTGTTTGGTGTTGTTGTTTGAAGTAATTTAGAGTAACTCCAGGGTTTCCCCCAGTGTATTATAAGCATGGCGGGCCGCCAGGCTAAGCTCCGCTTGTTTATTGTAAAATACGTCATTTTTATACACATTTTTTTTTCATCCGCATCAACTTGATGCATTGATCACTGCGCGAGTGTGGGTGCGCCAACAGTGACGCAATCGCGCTGTCCCCACCCCTGCATAAAGGTCCCGTGTGGTGTAACATTGTGTGGTTGTGCACCTCTCAATTCTTGTAACTTCACGTGTGGACTGCACGCGCCGTGCATCGACTACGCTCTGTTCGAAATGGACGATTTCGGTGCTCTACCAGAGCTGGTTCACCTGTATCAGCATTTATAAGATCCCTCTGTGAGAGATCAAAAAGATAATCAAATGGTTCATAACTCACGGAAAGAGATTACTGCTGCAGCCGTTAAAAAGAGTGTTTACAGACCACAGAGGGAAGAAATATTAGACCTATGATGGGCGAATCACAACTAAAGCAAATAAATCAATGAAAGTCAAACTGAATGCTTTAAGTTTAAACATCCTCTTTGTATCACAGCCAGAAAATCTGCTCTCTCTTTTTTTACCCTATTTCCACTGGTTACATAGCGTACTGCCCCCCATCTTTTTGGAGAATACTGCACTGACGTAAGCGCCAAGTATAAACGCCTCCAACACGCTCAGGTCCATGCGCTGTTTGCGCAGCCCTGCGTGACTCTCATGTGCCCAGAGGCTGAGCCTCCTCCAGCTACCTGGAGTTAACACTTTGCTGGAGCCGCAGCAATAAACATCGAACGAGCAAGTTTAACCAAAAATGGTTAGTTGAGCCGAAATTCGGTGGGTGACTTTACTAGACCGAATATGGTAAGCGTGTTTTGTACTTAGTGAAAATATGACGCGTGCTAATTTTTCTTGTTTAATAGTGAAATGTTGCTATTAAATTATGCATTAGATATGCTCTGTTTTGTTGTTACATGTAGTGATCCAACATGCAGCCTGTGCCACAAAAAGCACAGTACAGTACAGCATCTCTCTGTTTTTCAGTTCTCTGTTGTTATTCATTGGCCTTGATGTGAGACGTGTGTTGGTGCCTTCTTTGCACTTATTCATTTATGTTAATTTAATTGATTTGTAAATGTAACTTAAATTAGGATTCAAATTAGGTGCAATCAATTAGTATTTATTTTAATTGTATTTTTCTTTTAAAAAGTGTTTCAAAAGTGCCATTTTGTAAAACTGTAGTTTTGTAAATATTTGGCACAAATATCTTACAATATCACATTATAAATAGCCATATTTTCAACTTTCCTGTCAACTTTAATAACATTTTTTTACTAAATCATGGTCGGCCAGCGATCAGCCGGCGAACGGCCACCTACCACCTGGCTTAGCCTCTTTTCTGGGGGAAACCCTGAACTCTGATTTAGGTTTAAAAGTGCCCCTACACTCATGAGATGAACTATTGTTGTACTGACACATAGAAGACAACTTGGCAAAGAATTTATTTTTGCTTGCCCAATGACGAAGGCAGAGAAATAAAGTTTGTGCCTCTGTCTGTGAGTATCTGTGGATGTGTTTGTTTGTCTGTCTGTACTGTTAGCAAATTATCTAATAAACCTTTGGATGGATTTTAATAAAACCTTTAAAAATAAATACTGGATGTACATCTACAAATTATTAACATCTGGAGTCAATGCAATTCAAGATGGCAGCCCCATCTAATGACACTAGCCAATACTAAAAAGTCTATTATCAGTCAATTTAACAGATATTGAGCTAGAATTTGGTGTTGTAGCTGAGAGTCATTAACAATATGTACTCTGAGAACAAGTTCTCCCAATATCACATTAGATTGTGTATAACATTGCTTTCAAAGGTTTGTTTTAAACAGCTAGAATGCCATCATTTGTCAACATTAGATGATCTTTGTCTAAAACTGTAGCATGAAAGGCAGCAGGTGATATGCTTTCTTTTAGTAAAAGAAAATGCATTGAAAATGGTGTTAATGACAAGAGTGTAGGATTATTGTAAATAGTGTTACAGAGCGAGGGAAAATCTTCTCACAGTCATAGACGACCAGAGATGTGTCAGTCTGTTGTGGGCTCAGAGATGATAAAAGATGATAAATATTTCAAAAAATGCAAACTTGTCTTTTAAAGGATGTGGTGACATAGTGAGAAAATATAGATTGTTTTAGATAATGCTTGCTAGCATGCAAACTGGCCTATAAATGGCCCAGTTAAACTCTCTTGTGAGCACAAGCTGAGATCACTGGCATCATGCACAGTCTGGGTAAACTCCTGATTTTCCACTTTCTGCTGTGTTCCGGAGAAATCGGTAAGAAACCCAAATTTAAGACTTATTCTCAAACTATGAAATGGGTCACTGACTTTGTTTTACTTTTATTTATCTTTTCCAGTTCATGGGTTTAAGATCATAAATGGAAACAAAGCCCCGGAGAACTCGATGCAGTACATGGTCTCACTGCAATCCAAGTTTGGTTTTCACTTGTGTGGAGGATTTCTCATCAGAGAGGACGTTGTGGTCACTGCTGCACACTGTGACGAACTGTGAGTTTCCAGTCTACTTGTTTTTAGTTTGTATTCTTGGATTGATGCACGGTAAAGATATCTATGCTAAAACATTTCAATAACCTCTAAATTATCAATTTTTTAGTGAACCTTATCAAATTCTTGTTGGAAGCCACAATCTCAAGGGGTCAAATCGAAGACTAATAAAAATTCAGTCCAGATGCAAGCACCCAGATTATAAAACAGTTGGACTTGGTAATGACATAATGCTCCTTAAAGTAAGTATATCTTTATCACCTACAGCAGATCACTTTACCAAACACAAAAATTGCTATAACTCAGTCAGTTTTACGGACATGGAGCTAAGTTAGTTACATATTAACACAAAATAACATGCTTGCAGACTTTTGCAGTCAAATGAGTAAAAAGACATAAAAGAACTACATTTTTCATTCTGTGCCATGTGTGTCTTCAGCTGTCAGAGAAAGTGCCTCTGAACAACATTATCAAAACAATTCCACTTCCAAAACCTTGGATATACCTGAAGGACAATCAAATCTGCTCCGTGGCTGGATGGGGAAAAACTTTAAACAGCCATGATGTTGATGACCTGCAAGTGGTGAATGTGTCCATCATTAATCCAAAAGTCTGCCAGCAACAATGGAATAATGAACTTCCTCCCAATGTGATCTGTGCTGGTGGATATAACACAAACAAAGGATTCTGTCAGGTACGTTTTCTGTTTGTATATGAAAGACCTGAACATCCTACAATAAACATCAAATGAACTTTGTAAAATTCCTCCTCTCCACAGGGTGATTCTGGTGGTCCTCTCGTGTGCGATGGGAAAGCTGTCGGTGTTGTGTCTTTCAACAGAAACGCAAACTGCAACTACCCAGATGCACCTAACGTCTACACGGATATTTCCAAATATCTTCCATGGATCAACAAGTTTCTGATGGAAAACAAGTGTCCACTGTGACCTTGTTGCTCTGCGCTTTGCTCTAGAAAAATGTTAACATGCAGGGGAGCTGAAATGGGTCGACTCATCTCAGGCAGTCTGTCAGCTTTTGCACTTAATCTGAATAAAACAAGACGCATTCAAACACTTGTAGCTCTTTTCTTTGTCAGACAACAGGAAACACGCATGCTGACAATAATAAAGAAAGAAACTCACAAAATGCAGTAAAATACGTTGAGTGATGAGTTTCTGTAACAGGTTTGTAAAGGTGTTGGGCAGACACTATGTTTAGACAAACAAAAGTGTGAGAAGATTGCAGTTAAGAGATTTCTTCAAGGGGAGGCAGTATTTGAAATATCACAGAATTGGTGTATAATTTAGCCAGGCTGCCAAAATGAATAGTTTACAAAACAAGTCAAATTTTATTCTTGGCAAACGTAAAAATGCATGAAGGGTACAGGTAACATGAATGTATTATTACAGAAATTGAGCTAAAATGTTGCATCGTAATAGTAGCTGAGATAATTGTTTAAGTGTTTAAAAACAATTACAAACACCGAGTATGACTTTTTAAAGTCATTTCTAATGCAGAAACCAGACATTTTACGAAAATGTCTACATTTGAATTTAATAACCCTGTATGAGGGTACTTTACAGATTCACAGTTTGTTTTAGAATTGCCTTTATACCCTCCTGCAAGTCTATGAAGCACTTACTTGTTTCCTTAGTAGAACTCTGAATTTCTCATTTTAATAAACTGAGATCAATAAAAAGAAAGGCAGTGTTATGTAAACTTCCTACTTTTATCATATCATCATAAATTACGTTTTAGCCTCCATCTTTGCATATGCTTTTTGTCTGTAATGTTTGCAAGTTATCTAAACTATTAGATCAATTTTAATGAAACTTTCTCAAATAAATACTGGAAATACATCTGGAACTTATTAAAATTTGGAGTCAATTCAGTTCAAGATGGCAGCCACATCCAATGACACTAACGAATACTAAAAAGTCTATTATCAGTCAATTTAACAGATATTGAGCTAGAATTTGGTGTTGTAGCTGAGAGTCATTAACAATATGTACTTTGAGAACAAAGTTTCCCAATTTCACATTAGATTGTGTATAACATTGCTTTAAAAGGTTTGCCCTAAACAGCTAGAATGCCATCATTTGTCAACATTAGATGATCTTTGTCTAAAACTGTAGCATGAAAGGCAGCAGGCAATATGCTTTCTTTTATTAAAAGCAAATACATTGAAAATGGTGTAACGAAAAGAGTGCAGGATTATTGTAAATAGTGTTACGGAGCGTGGGAAACTCCTCTCACAGTCATAGACGACACGAGCTACTTTGTCTGTTGTGGGCTCAGATATGATGAAATATGATAAATATTGCAAAAGATTGAAACTTGTGTTTTTAAGGATGTGGTTACAGGTCAAGTAATTTCAGATAACTGGCCTATAAATGGCCCAGTTAAACTCTCTTGTGAGCACAAGCTGAGATCACTGGCATCATGCACAGTCTGGGTAAACTCCTGATTTTCCACTTTCTGCTGTGTTCCGGAGAAATCGGTAAGAAACCCAAATTTAAGACTTATTCTCAAACTATGAAATGGGTCACTGACTTTGTTTTACTTTTATTTATCTTTTCCAGTTCATGGGTTTAAGATCATAAATGGAAACAAAGCCCCGGAGAACTCGATGCAGTACATGGTCTCACTGCAATCCAAGTTTGGTTTTCACTTGTGTGGAGGATTTCTCATCAGAGAGGACGTTGTGGTCACTGCTGCACACTGTGACGAACTGTGAGTTTCCAGTCTACTTGTTTTTAGTTTGTATTCTTGGATTGATGCACGGTAAAGATATCTATGCTAAAACATTTCAATAACCTCTAAATTATCAATTTTTTAGTGAACCTTATCAAATTCTTGTTGGAAGCCACAATCTCAAGGGGTCAAATCGAAGACTAATAAAAATTCAGTCCAGATGCAAGCACCCAGATTATAAAACAGTTGGACTTGGTAATGACATAATGCTCCTTAAAGTAAGTATATCTTTATCACCTACAGCAGATCACTTTACCAAACACAAAAATTGCTATAACTCAGTCAGTTTTACGGACATGGAGCTAAGTTAGTTACATATTAACACAAAATAACATGCTTGCAGACTTTTGCAGTCAAATGAGTAAAAAGACATAAAAGAACTACATTTTTCATTCTGTGCCATGTGTGTCTTCAGCTGTCAGAGAAAGTGCCTCTGAACAACATTATCAAAACAATTCCACTTCCAAAACCTTGGATATACCTGAAGGACAATCAAATCTGCTCCGTGGCTGGATGGGGAAAAACTTTAAACAGCCATGATGTTGATGACCTGCAAGTGGTGAATGTGTCCATCATTAATCCAAAAGTCTGCCAGCAACAATGGAATAATGAACTTCCTCCCAATGTGATCTGTGCTGGTGGATATAACACAAACAAAGGATTCTGTCAGGTACGTTTTCTGTTTGTATATGAAAGACCTGAACATCCTACAATAAACATCAAATGAACTTTGTAAAATTCCTCCTCTCCACAGGGTGATTCTGGTGGTCCTCTCGTGTGCGATGGGAAAGCTGTCGGTGTTGTGTCTTTCAACAGAAACGCAAACTGCAACTACCCAGATGCACCTAACGTCTACACGGATATTTCCAAATATCTTCCATGGATCAACAAGTTTCTGATGGAAAACAAGTGTCCACTGTGACCTTGTTGCTCTGCGCTTTGCTCTAGAAAAATGTTAACATGCAGGGGAGCTGAAATGGGTCGACTCATCTCAGCCAGTCTGTCAGCTTTTTCACTTAATCTGAATAAAACAAGACGCATTCAAACACTTGTAGCTCTTTTCTTTGTCAGATAACAAGAAACATGCATGCTGACAATAATAAAGAATCTCACAAAATGTATTGAAATAGCTTGTCTTGCTTGTACAGCACTTTATGTAGTCCCAGGACCGCAAAGCGTTTCACAAGTCATTCACCCATTCATCCTCAAAATAATAAGTTGAGTGATGAGTTCCTGTAACTTGTTTGTAAAGGTGTTAGGCAAGATTTCTTCGTGGGGAGGCAGTTTTTGAAATATCACAGGATGTGTAAAATTTTGCCAGGCAGCAAATATTACCAGATTATAAAAAATTACAATTTTCCTCTTGGCAAATGTAAAATGCATGAAGGGTATAGGCAACATGAATGTGTTATTACAGAAATTGAGCCACGCTCCTCTCAGAATGGATGATTTCGGTGCTCTAGCGGAACTGGTTCACCTGTATCAACATTTATAGGATCCCTCTGTGAGAGATCAAAAAAAAAATCAAACGTCTCAAAACCCATGGAAGGAGATTACTGCTGCAGCTGATAAAAAGAGTGTTTACAGACCACAGAGGGAAGAAATATCAGACCTATGATGGGCGAATCACAACTAAAGCAAATAAATCAATGAAAGTCAAACTGAATGCTTTAAGTTTACGTTTCTCTTTTTTTTGTAACCATATTTCCACTGGTTATGTATGTTTTGTACTCAGTGACAATATGACACATGTTAATTTCTCCTTGTTTAACAGTAAAATGATGCCATTAAATTCAGCATTAGATATGCTTTGTTTTGTTGTTACATGCAGTGATCCAACATGCAGCCTGTGCCACAAAAAGCACAGTACAGTACAGCATCTCTCTGTTTTTCAGTTATTTGTTCTTATTCATTGGCCTTGATGTGAGACGTGTGTTGGTGCCTTCTTTACACTTATTCATTTATGTTAATTTAATTTATTTGTAAATGTGACTTAAATTAGGATTCAAATTAGGTGCAATCAATTAGTATTTATTTTAATTGTATTTTTCTTTTAAAAAGTATTTCAAAAGTGCATTTTTGTAAAACTGTAGTTTTGTAAATATTTGGCACAAATATCTTACAATAGCACATAATAAATAGCCATATTTTCAACTTTCTTGTCAACTTTAATCATTTTTTTACTAAATTACGGTCGGCCGGCGATCGGCCGGCAAATGGCCACCTACCACCAGGCTTAGCCTCTTTTCTGGGGGAATCCCTGTGTGGTGGTAGTAGCTGAGAGAATTGTTTTAGTGTTTAAAACAATTGCAAACATTGAGTATGACTTTTTAAAGTCATTTCTAATGCAGAAACCTGACGTTTTACACAAATGCTTACATCTGAATTTAATAACCCTGTAAGAGTGCACATGTAACGACTTGCGTGTGTTTATGTGTCTGGCTGTTAGCAAAACATCTCACGAAATGAAAGACAGATTTCATTGGAACCCTCAGGAAGTAATCATTGGATGCACATCTACAAGAGGTTAACTTTTTTAGTCAACCTGATTTATGGCTAATCAACCTTAGCAAACACAAAAATGGCAACAGCTCAGTCAATTTTACAAATATTGACCTAAATTTAGGCATGCTAATAGCAAAGAGTCATTGCCTACAGATACTTCAAGTGCAACAGATTGTGAAAGACAATTACTGGTCATTTTATTAAATGCTTGAAGTGGTAATAGAGGGGGAAGGTCAAATGAGGAAACAGAGTTGCAGAACCAAAATCCTTTCTTCACCCAACTCTTTTTAATCAAAATGTGATGTAACTGGAATAAAAAAAGGAAGGAAGTCATAAAACACTTCCAGGAATTACCAACAGGTGTAAATATAAATATATATATTTGAAAAAGAGGATTCTGACTTATTAATTACTTATAAAATCCAAAAGATGTAGTCTTTGCTGGACCACCTTTGGGGACATTGTGACCACCAACATCCTGCATCAGTTGTGAAAACCTATTTTGAAAATCTTGCACCCTTTTTGTAACATTAGCAACCTATCAAAAAGCTTGCCAGCGTGTTGTGAAATGTGCTGAAGCAACTAAGAGACCAAATCAGGAAGACGTGTTCTTGCCCCAAAATTATAAAATCAAGAGAGCAAAGTTTGGGTTTCTCAAGAGAGCATGGCCGTCAGCTTTGCGCTTCTTCTGCTTTCTGTCTTCTCGGGTAGGTTACACTGTCTTTGTACTGAAAGCCGAACAAGCAACAAGCAGCCAAACAACCAGCATTGGGAGAGTGACAAGACCTATATTCAACGTAGTGGGTTTTTGCTTTTTTAGGGGCTGATGGAGCTCGTATTATTGGAGGTAAAGATGCTGTCTCCCACTCGCACCCGTACATGGCCTCGTTGCAAATCCTAGGTCAGCATTTCTGTGGAGGCGTGCTGGTCAGAGAGGACTTTGTGCTCACAGCGGCACACTGTGACCTATCAATGTAAGCCAGTTTCTTTTAATCCTTTAATCCTTTTCTTATTTTTATTTATTTATTTTTTTTGCAACAATGAGCAATAAGTATAACTGTAAGGAGTTCTAATAGAAAGCACTCGACTCCAAATTTCCCCTCATATCCTTAGAAAATTGTCTTTTGGAACCTGAATTTCAGAATGTTGTACTTTTTAAATTTTTGAACAATGCAAAAGGACACTTATTTTCAGAAAAAACAATTTTTTAAATGTTTTTCAAAGTGTCGCTATGACGCAAGCAAAAAAAAAGTTGGAGCAATTCCTTACTGGTCTGTGCAAGCATGTACTTTTACACAAATAAAGCCAATTAAACACCCACTCTGATGGTTTGCCGCATGTTTTGTTGGTTGTACTGATTGAATCATCAGACATAAACTGAAAAATGTCTTTTGAATAATTTCAGCATGACAGGTAATTTGAGTGTAACTTTGTGATTTCTAGACCGCTCACAGTTGTGCTTGGAGCTGATTCTCTGAAAGGCAGGGAGCCAGCGAAGCAGGAGTTTCAGGTTCTCGAATCCTTTCTACATCCAGACTATAGGGAGCTCTCGAATGACATCATGCTCCTGAAGGTGACCTACTCTCACTTTGATTTTAAATCCAAATTCCCATTAAATATCATCAGGCTACAACTACTTCTATCACTGTTATTCATTTATAATAACTCCAGCTGAGTGGCAGGGCACAGCTCACTAAAGAAGTGCAGCTGATCCCTCTGAAGTCTGACCAGCTGAGAACAGGAAGTGCCTGCATCACGGCCGGCTGGGGGGATGTAGGGGATAACAACACCTTAGCAAACCGGCTCCAGGAGGTCAACGTCACCGTTTTGTCCAGAAAGTTGTGCAAAAGAAGGTGGAGCAACTTTCCCATTGCAAAAACGATGGTTTGTGCCGTGGGGGCCAGAAGCTTTCAGGGCTTCTGCTCGGTAAGAAAATACACCAAACAAAGCAATGTTCGGCACAAAGAAACATCACAGTCATTATAATTTTTTAAATTTTACTCACTGTTAATTGACTTGGGTGTAATGTTCCCTTCCAGGGGGATTCAGGTGGTCCGTTGGTGTGTGGTGGAGCTGTAGCGGGCATCGTTTCCTTCTCTGGACGCCGATGTGGAGACCCCAAGACCCCCGATGTCTACACTTGTGTTTCATGCTTCGGGAGTTGGATTCAAACTGTGTTGAGCAAAAATTAGGCCACAAGGGCTTTTAGTTTGGATTTCAAACCACTTTCAGTAACTTCCTTTATCTTTGCATTGCTTTGCTCTTTTTTTTTTTCTCCCTGGATAAAATAGACAATATTTAGTGAGTTTAGTGGTTTAGAGCATGACTATGACTGCTGAATTTGTACTGTTTTAAAATTATTATTAAAGAATGGAGTCTGGATTCAGTAAATACATGCTAAATGTATTCACATTTAAATACACCCTTTCAAAAGGTGCTCTGTTACAAACTGTGCTCCACAATACAAAGCAGCATGAATGTGTTTTTTTCTATTACAAGCATTTATTGTAAGTGAAATTGTGTAGGCAAATTAATAAAATGAAAATATGCACTGTCACAGATCAAAGGGAAACACCAGAATGAGTTTTGGGGGATTTTGACATAACTACTACTACTACTACTTTATTTATAAAGCACTTTCAAATAAAGATAAAAATCAATACACACTCAGAACATGAAGAAGATGAAAAAATATATATATAAACAATGAAACGCTGTGACAGAGCTATGAGCTAATGTCTCAACGTGTGTTAAAAGCCAAAGAATAAAAATGTGTTTTAAGAAGAGTTTTAAAAGTGGACAATAAAGGGGCACTTATAATATGTAACGGCAAATCGTTCCATAATTTGGGAGAGGCAACACTAAAAGCTCTGTCACCCCTGAGCCTCAGTTTAGACCTCGGTGCCTCCAGGAGCAGCTGATCAGCTGACCCGAGGCAACGAGCGGGAGAATATGGGTGAAGTTGCTCAGAGAGGTAGGATGGGGCAAGACCGTGTACACTTTTAAAAACAAATAAAAGAATATTAAAATGAACTCTAAAATGCACAGGCAGTCAGTGTAGGGAAGCCAGAACGGGAGTGATGCGCTCCCTCTTCCCAAATCCGGCTAAAAGCCGAGCAGCAGCGTTCTGGACCAGCTGGAGATGCCTGACGGAGGACTGGCTGACTCCAAGGTCAAGAGCGTTACAGTAATCGAGCCGAGCTGTAATGAAGGGATGAATTAGTGTTTCAAAATGCTGTTTTAAAGAATTGGCTTTATTTTTTTCAGCTGACTAAGGTGACAAAAACTGGACTTGACCACTGCTCTAAATTGGCGATCTAATTTAAGATCACTGTCTAGTTGAAAACCTAAGTTAGAAACAGTCTGCTTTAAATAAGACACCAAGGGACCCATGTCAACTGGAGATGTTTCAGAGGAGCTACTCGGACAAAACACCATTACTTCTGTTTTCTTGTCATTACAATTTAAGAAGTTTAAAGCCATCCAGGATTTAATGTCTTCAAGACACAACAGTAGAGGCTTAAGTGAAAAGGCTCCTTTTTGTGGCATGTATATCTGAGTGTTGTCAGCATGACAATGAAAGGAGAGCCCATGTTTTCTGAGTATTGAACCCAGAGGAAGCAAATAAAGAGAAAAAAATCAGGAGGCCTAGGATTGAGCCCTGTGGAACACCATAAAGTAGAGGAGCGGACGAGGATTCAAAATCAGCTAAATTAATAGACATGGTTCTGTCTGACTAATAAGACTTGAACCACTTTAATGCCTTACCACTAAAACCATACTAGGTATGTAAACGAAACAGTAGAATATTGTGGTCCACTGTATCAAAAGCAGCGGTTAGGTGAAGCAGAACCAAAACAGCACATTCATCAGAATCGTTTGCCCCGAAGGTGTCATTAAAAACTCTCACTGAAGCAGTCTCTGTGCCGCGCAGAGTTTCGAAACCTGACTGTAATAGCTCTATAATGTTATGTTCATCTAAAAAGGGCTTGACCTGAGCGACAACAACTTTCTCTAAAACCTTTGAAATAAAAGGCAGCTTGGAGATAGGCCACAACACTATGGCATTAATTATAATTTACAGCTTTATTTAAAAAATAAAAATTAACTCATCAATTGTATTTTATAAATGAAAGGAAGAAATTCCTGTTCTTTGACTGAAACAATACAGCCGACTGAAGAGTGAGGCACAGAATAAATGAAGTTTCACTTAAACCCGTTATAAATGACTGAATCAACCAGTGTTCTAGATCAATTTAATAACACTGATTTATGCAAGTAGACAAAGTTTTAAAAATCGGATATAATTTGTGTTGGAGCTCTGATGTAACAGAGAAACTACGTATTAAGTGTTCATGTTGTGTTAGCTCTTGTCTAAGACCAAATACAGAAATGTCAGAGAATAAGAATGTTTCAACTCATATATGGATTAAGTCACTGCAGGCTACGAGACAGAAATGAACAATAAGTACCATTTTTTGATTATTTTGATCTTCAACTGTTTATTTTTTTAGCTAGTTTGCCTTATTTCACATCAGTTTATGGTCATTTTATTTTTATTTATTGTTGCTTTGTGTCCCTTCTATTTTAGTCTTATGTTCTTAAGCCATCTATTTCAGTTTACTTTTGCATTTTTTTTTATTTCTCTGTTTTACTGTGGCCCAGTTCTGGTTATATTGCATTCATTTTTATCTATTCTATGTGCTTTCATCAACTTTATTACAGTTATTTTGAGGGTCATAATATTCCATTTGCATGCATTTTATTTCTCCCATGCCATATTACTTGCACTGTATTCCTGTTACAAAGAAATTTTTTATTTCATTTTATTGCCTTTAAATCTAACCTAACAATGGTGAAATGATGTAGTTATGCTGCCCTCTGCTGGTAACAATTAGATACCATTAAAAATCGGCCTTCATCCAATTTTTTACTGTATTTTTATCACAATGACTTTTACTTTTTTTCCTTAAACTTTTTTTGCGCCAGGCTACACTCACATCCAACTTGTTTGTACTCTTTCTACACATTATTCAAAAGGCCTTCTCTTACTTTAAAATGTTTGTGTTCCATTTAATGTAATTATTGTAATACACCATACAATAAGTTTGTGTAACTTTAAGGTTTTCGAGTTATTCTTCTCGATAACTTTGATGTAAATTATTTTACAGTGCCATTACAAATAAAATGTGCTACTATACAAACATACACTGTGATTTCCGTGTGGAGCATTTTTCATTTATTACCTTTATAGCTGGCCTATCTCGTTGAACCTTTTCTTATATTTGGGCCAATTTGACTTTAAATTTGCATTTCTCTGTGGTCATTTTGATTCTCGCAGTTGCCCTTTTGTCTCCTTGACGTCAATTTGCATTTCTGTTTTCACTTTCGAAATAAAATTTGAATGCTTTGCGTCGGTTTTCTGGGATATTGTGTTATATTTTTGAGGTTAGACCCTGGTCCTCACGACCTCTTGACCCCTACAGCACGCAGACCATTAGAACTGCATTTCATTTGTGTGTTCTTTTGCACTGTCAAAACCAGTCTAGTGTTGCGTACTTTATGTGAATAAAACTAGCAACAAGTACGAACCTATTTTGTCTTTACCTGTTGTCTGGTTTGTTGTTTCCGTCACAAGCAAGCTGTCTGAAAAACCGTCTACGCTGTGTTAGTGCAACTAAAACACCAATACCCACAATCCCCCGCGACTTCGCTTACGTCTGTCTCTGCCGTCATGGTAACCAAAGGCTTGCTGGGAACTAGAGGCTCCTCCCCCATGAGCGCTGACTCCCATTTTCCATAGGTTTCGCGAGATTTGCGGGTTGGCGTGTGGTAACATTAATATCCGCCAAACGAACCGAAAAATACTGACATGAAATCAGCTTGAAGGTAACTAAACTGCGTTCCACGCAAGGAGTAAGGATGTAAACATTCAGTTATTGCCGGTGTTTGTTTGTTAGCTGCAGTCAGGGAGAGTGTGGGGGAGCGGATATCTGAACGCCTCCGCTTTACCTTTAGTAACAGCTGCATTATGAGCAGTCAGACAGATAAACCTGCAGGGTCTGGTGTAGCATTTAGTCCACGAGAAGTTAGCGACTGCACGAGTGGTTGAACAGTTTAATACGCGACTCCCCTCGGCATGTTTTCTTTATTATGTAAGTTTGTAAACCAATGGTATAAATATGTATCCGGGGTAACGTTTCACCTTGTCGTTTCTCCCCAAAACGCCAAGCTTCTTCCAGTATCAGCCACATATTTTACTGACGTACTAACTAAATGTCTCAGTCCCATCCTTGCCAGAAGATTCTGTGTATTATGTGACCTCCAAAGCTTTAGCCTTGTTAAATAGTCAGGAAGTTGCTCCATCAAGGCAGCTCATTGGTTGTGGGAGATGTCAATCAACTGACAATTCATCCGGACTGCAACATGTTTCCCCTCAGCTGGAAGACCTTTTTGGCTGAAAGGGAGACCTCCCTTCAAAATTGTTGCTCTGTACATCTATTTGACCGTGACTCTGATGATGTCCAATAACAAACAAAGCCAAATTAAAACAACAACAACAACAAACAACAAACTGAACATTGTCCTTCCTTGTCTCCCTCTCGAATAGTAAGAGCTGAATTTCTGGAGTCATGATGTCCAAGAAAAGGGGCAGGTAGGTCAAAACCAAGCTGTTCTTTAAGCCAGCCTGTGCTGCCAGCTTCTGTGATTTCAGTCAAGACATAATTGTGGCCTCAGTACAACTTGTGTTTTATGTTGTTACATGTAGGTATACGGTAACACTTCAGCTCATTAAGAAACATGCCCTCAGGTGGAGCATTGCCTCCAGGTTGACATGTTGAATATTCTCTCCCGTGAACCGTTAAACGCTAATATTTTCGTAATTAACCATACCGCTACAGTTGCAAAACGTACTGCCGAAATTATGATCACTATTAACATTATTGTGATTTTGTTTTGAATGTTTGTTCATATGACTGAACTATGCTGTCCTGAGCAAATAGTGAACCTCTTTTGTTGTTACCCCGTGTACAGGGGCTTCGTTCGACATTTCAAAGACAAAAGAAGGAGTTCTCTTCACTCCTGGTACATGTTGTGTTTGCTTATTATCAGAAAGCGGAGCAGTGGCGAGCTGAGTGACACATTGACCCCGGACCCAAATGGCATTGTGGGCGTTCGCATTCAGCACAACTGGCGAGAGAGGGGGAACCAGAGCAAATGGAAAGGCACGGTGCTCGACAGACTGAGCGTAAACCCCTCCCTCTTCATGGTGAAGTACGACGGCTTCGACTGCGTCTACGGCATCGAGTTGTTCAAGGACGAGCGAGTGTCCAACCTGCAGGTCCTGTCCGAGACAGTCGGTGAGTCGGTGGCAGCCTCCGTCAGGCCGCTGGTTTTACACAGGCGGTTTCCGTCCGTAACGTGTGACCTGCGTGCCTGTGTCTCCGCAGTGAACAACAAAATCAGGATACCCCCAGGGGCTGAGGAGCTGGTGGGCAAAGCTGTGGAGCATCTGTTTGAAAAGGAGGATGGAGAGAAGAACGAGTGGAGAGGCATGGTTCTCTCCAGAGCTCCTATCATGACCAACTGGTATTATATCACTTATGAAAAGGACCCTGTTCTTTATATGTACCAGCTGTGGGACGACTACGCTGACGGAGATCTCCGGATTTTGCCTGAAGCAGGTAATTTGTGTTTAACAGAGGCTGATTGATAGCTCACAGCTTTAAGTCTGTGATTATCTTGTCCCGAGGCTTTGGAAATGAAAACTGGTACATGCAGCAAAGAAAAAAAAAAAAGGTTTTCACGCTTTGGAGAACTGTATCATTTTATTTATATTAATTAATTTATTTTGCCATGGGTAAAGCATGTGAGTTCACCACCAGCGGTAATGGAAGTCAACTGGTTCGACCGCCAGCGACAAAAAGATGATCTTTGAGTAAATGTTTACAGTATAACAAAATATTTTTCTTGCCTTTTAATGAAATTCGGTTCAGATGGTTTCGGGCAGTCTTACTGCAGACGGGACAAACCACACCAAAAACATTCTTCTGTCTTAGGCAGAATGAGAACCAAAACGTTACTTGGTCGTATCAAACACTGGAGCCATTCTGAAAGCGCAAACACGTTTAAACAAGCAGAAAAACTAGACACTGATTTGAAGTCATTATTATTCAGTGCGTGTAATTTGAATAACCACGACTTAACGATCCTATTAAGGTTGTATTTAAGAGAAGGAACATTTTCTTTTTTTTTTTTTGTGGTTAAACAACACAGTCAAAGATGGTAGCATAGCATTAGCATTAACTGCCTTTCCCAAAGAACAAGCTAACTCCTCACATCATTAAAGACGCTAAATGTTTATACTGCAGCCCTGAAATATTCTAAGTGTGCCAAATTAAAAAAGAAACGTTCACAATTACTATGAACTACTTGCACAGATTAACATGCTAACATTAATGTAACTGTTTCCACTGCTTGTTTTTTGTTTTAAACATATCCTCGCTTATGTGCTTCACTCAAACACACCTCTAGAGTGTTTCCCATGAGCAATCTATTACAAACTGCATGTGTGATCTGCAGCTACTGAGAAAGTCAACCTATAGAGATTCATCTTAATGTCACGCCCCACCCCCTACCCCCACCCCCACCCCCGAGTCATTTACTGATGTTCGCTCTCCTTTGCAGAAAACAAGCACCTGTTGCCTGCAGACAGAAAGCCAGGAGAAGAGACAGAAAGCCTGGTGGGGAAACAAGTGGAGTATGTTACTGACAAGGGTGTAAAGAGGACAGGGCTGGTCATCTACCAGGTCCCAGCCAAGCCCTCAGTGTACTATATCAAATACGACGATGACTTTCATATTCATGTCTATGATCTGGTCAAAACCACCTAGACATTGTGGACGTTTTTAATCTCTTTCTCCAGCCTTCTCTCATTCACTTTTTTTGTTCGGTCGATGTTAAATTCTGTTATTCGAAACCATGGCAGGGGTTGAGTAGTAGCTGATTTGCTTTATTGTTCAGAAATTAGTGCCCTTTTCGTTGATATGCACAGTAGAACTGTAGCACTGCTATGCTTTTAACTTTTTTTTTTTGTTTGTTTGTTTTAAGGGTTCGGGAGTTTGCATCTTAGAAAACTTTACATTGGACACTTTAATCTTGTGCTGCTATGGGCTGTGCAGTCATCACTGCATTGCATTGTTGCCATTAATCAGTCTGTTAAGCGGTTCTCCTAATTAAGTCCCATTGACTTTAAAAGCAGCACAGAATGTTGTCTAATTACACTTTTTGTTCTCGGGGTTCTTTCGCTAATAAGCTTGTAACACAAAGTGTTTGGGGGGAGGGGGGGAAGCTTTAATTTGTTGTTAGTAGAAGAAATCCGTGGAAACAGCCTTACAAAAATCACCTCAATCAGGCCCTTTTAATGTCAAATGCCAATATATTCCTGCATCTTTCTGGACCAGGTTCAGTATTTCAACTTTCACAGTTGCGATTTAATAATTGGCCAGATGCTCCAATATGTGATTCTAACTTGGCTTTTTCTTCTTGTGATGCCGAAGGAAGGTTTTAAATATGCTATAGCACCTTGGTGTTCACTCGTGAGTTGCTAGATGAGTAATTGAACGCACACAAATCAGAAAGTGCCTTTAGGCTTGTCAGTTTGGCAATATTGTACATACCATTTTGTTAAACGGCGCTTCATATTTCTGCAATCGAAGGCTGCTCTTTGGTTTCAGCTCATAGCTTTGGGGAAAGTTCTGCAACCATCAGTTTGTAAAAGTGGTGTGTTGAAACGTCCTTCAAATGTAAAACACATTTATATAGCTTGCATAAACCTCACTGTTGATGTTGTGGGCAGCACTTTATGTATAAAGTTTACATAGTTTATTGTGCAGTCTAATACTTTGCTCTCGATGTTCTTAAGAACAAATGAGGCAGAAATATGCTTTAAATGACACGCATGAAGGGGAAAAAAAAATGAAGATAATGCTGCGATACAAACAGATGACAGTATTTACTCTGTGAAACTTGTGTATAATGTTGCTTGCTGGGATTATTTCATTTTGTAACCATATTTCTTTACAACTTTAGCCTCTTGTGAACAAAACATTTAACATACTTAAAATTTGAACCGTTTCCAGAATTTAATTGGCTGACAAACCAATTTGTTGTAGCTATCTCCATTTCAAAAAATCACAAAGACATGTTTGCTTGCAGAATCGAGTTCATCCAATTTTTGTGAGTGTTGTAGTTGCTGGTTTGGGTTTAGCCTCTTCAGTCCTTAACATTTTATGTATATCTTTCAGTAAGCTAATTTTACTTTTCTCCATTTTAACTTTAGATGCATCACCTGAACAGTGCCTGAAGGTTTTGAAACTTTTATTTTGTCATAAGAGGCATTTCGTGCTAGATAAGTTATTTTTCCTGCATTCAAATAAGACAATAACACTATACATCACTGCTAACAGTGCTTTTGCTGTGTGGGTTTGAGTCAAACTACTGCGCTCTTTATGCTTCAGTTGCCTCTTCCTGTTCTGAGTTTGTAGCAGAAACAAATGGCTGTTTGTGTCATTATTATTCTGTTGTAATTAAAAAATAAAGGTTTTGCATACTTGTTTTTCTCTTTGAACACACATGTTGTAAATGAGATTTGACTCAATAAATCAAACTAAAGACAAAAGGTGTTTTAAGATTGGTCTTATTGCAAATAGTGAAATTGCATATATACAACATTCTCTTTCTTACATTATTTGGACTGTTTGAGGACAGGGGTGGTATCCAACGCTAGCGGACATTGGTGACAATTTAATTTACTGGTATACACAAAATGAACAAGATACTTTTAAATACACTTCGCTTCTCTGCTTTATGTACTACTTCCATTTAATGCCACTTTCAATAAAAAGGACCACTAAATCCTTCAGCAGAGAGCACTGCTCGGACCTGGATTTCACTTAGCTTTTTGTTGACCGTCTTCTCAAAAATGGGGGGCAAACATTTAAAGGAGTACTGTCATTTCTCAAGTGCAAAAGTCAGGTGAATTGAAAGTGTGAGGTCACCCAGAGAGTGTCTGTTCATTTGATGAGGTCCTTTACATACTGCAGTCCCTGATTTGAGTAGTCAGCTGTCTTTGTTGGAGCTTCGGAAAGTTTGGAAATCGTCCACCGGACTCCTATTTTGAATGGGGAAAAGAAAATAAAGTTTTCAGTGTGAAACAACAGAATACTTCTCTCAAAGTCAAATGGTGACACAGAAATTGAACGCTATACCCAATCTACTGCTAACAGGTATGACTGACTGTATCAGAGTGAGTGAAATACGCCACTCAGTTTTTGTAAAGGAAAAGAGCCATTTTGTTCTTACCCGAATTCCATGATTTAACAGGAGAGAACTCAATCTTAGGCATGGATGGAAGCTGAGTCTAAGGACAGTGAAAAAGGAAAAAAAAAGAGATTTGTGAACATTTGAACAGTGAGTGTAAATGTTTTACCTGAAAATATGAGACTTCATTGAGAAAGAACAAGAGAATAACTGACATTACCATCAAAGAAAGAAAAAAAAAACATTAAGTAAAGCTGTGCATAACCAAGAGAGTTCCTTTATGGAATTGTGTCTCTAATTTAAATTGCTTTTTTTTGGCAAAAGCTGACAATATAATTTCGTAATCTCTACCTCCAGACCAAAATACTTCATCCATTCCTCTAAGGCTGGTGGTACAGCTGCTTTGGCCTTCTCCAGGGCCTCTGAGCCCTGCTCACTGCTTCCCAGCAGACCCGAGTCACAGGCGACGTAAACAGCTCCTCCTGCAATGGTCACCTTGGTGGCTAGCCTGCAAATGATAAGACCAGAGGCAGCCATACTGTTAGCCAGAAACACTCGGCCTTGAACCATTAAAACAGACCGCAGTGAAAAAGCACAGACACCACACTACAGTTGCTGTACACTACTTCTGATTGCCCCCTTTTAATGGGAAAACAGCAGACAGTAGAACTTTAAAAAGTCTACGTTGACAAAATCAGCATATCAGCCCAAAGTCCAAATGGAGGGAGTACATAAACCAATTAAATGTGTGAAATATCGGGGGATAAATAAGCAAAGTTTCCTAAAGTAGCAGCTGGGAAGCTGTTGAACAGACTAACAGTTAATATTAGCATTAGCTAGCAGGCTAATCATGCGTTTAGCACATCATCCACTGCGATTTCAAAGAAACTCGGAAGTAAAAATAGAAAAAAAAATACTAACTTCAGAAAGGGCCAAATCCTTGCCGCCATGGTGTACAGCTGTATAATCTCCCTTTACGTGCGCTTTTTAACAAACACTCCCTACATCAAATCAAACAGCACTACCAGCTAGCTGCACTGAAGGACAAGTCTCTTTGCTCTGCTTGTTCCTGTGCATGAGTGTTTTGTCAATAAAGTTGTGCGTTGAAGTCTTACGGTATTTCCGAGGAGCAGATTCGTTTGGTTTATCTCATTCGTTTTCTTCAGAAATATCAATTGCGAATCAAGACAAAAACTTTACTGCTTTGTCCGTAAATATGTATATATATATATATATATATATATATATATATATATATATAAACACAGAATTTATTTCAGACATAAAAGAAGAGCGTGCTTGAGTATCTGAACACACCCATTTAAAGAAAGAGAGAGAGAGAGAGAGAGAGAGAGAGAGAGAGAGAGAGAGAGAGGTCTAATTATATAAGCACCTCTTTCCAATTGTGAAAGTCACTCTCCATACCGGTAAGTAGCGGTAATGCTACTGAAAGTTTGTTGCCAACCGCCAATAAAAACCAAGAAGAAGAAGAAGAATTGTGAAAGTTATTGCACACTTGTTGCATAAGAGCTACAGCAAGTTTACAAGAAATGGGGCCATTCGGAAAAACTTTAATAATGAGCTTTTGTATTGCTTACATTGCTATCAAGTGGACTACACCCAGTTTTGATCCAGGTACGTAAAAAAAGATAAAATAATTTATTTCAGTGTCACTATTATAATTTTAAATACCAGTATCAAAAGCTTTATCTTCTATAACTAATTTGCAGTACACCTGTGTCACGCTGACATACTTTGATGTTTGACCGCAGGTAAATGCGTTGATAACTTTATTTGATATAGATTATAGACAATAAACTGATTAACCAATTCGTTTAATCATAAAAAACGAAGATATGGAACAATAAAGAAATAAAGTTGTATTTTTTCATCATTTTTTTAAACACTGCAATATAGCCAATATTCTGAAACTAAACCAGATTTAAAATGTGGGTTGTATCTGTTTAGGAATTTTAAATGATTTTAAATTTATTTTTATTTGAGGGATTTTTATTTATTTATTTATTTATTTTTAATACACAGTTAGGTATATCTGTGTTTCTCCACTTCCAAAGCGTTCATTAGAATACAGAAATTGAGGCATATATATATGTGGAAGTAAGAAACCTAATAAGTGCATATATTACAATTCCAAAAAAATATCCTTATAGACTTAATACTACAATAAATACACAAACATGTTGTGTTTTGACCTTTTGCAAGCATAAAACCTAAGATTTCAAAATCCACTTAAAAATGTTTTTATCCTTTTACTCAAGCCATTACATCAAAGTCCACATGCAACTGTGGAACATATGATTACGATTGCTAAACCATAAAGCTCTTATGAAAAAGCTTGCAGTGTGCAGTTTTCTTGCAACCCAGATGAGGGTTTATGGCAGGCCTTTGTAACATATATTCAAACCGCACTCTTGTCTCAGTAGTCACATTCCTTTTAGTCAAAAAGACATTCTTTCCTGGTCAGATTTGAAATTAAAGTTATATAAAATAAAATTTCCTTCAGTACAAATACATTTCAATTTATGAACTACTGAGACTATATCAAGAAAGACTTGAAGATTACTTTTATACAATTCATTTAGTTCACTAAATGACATCCCTATCAGGAGCCTTGTCTTCTGACTAGTTTGCTCATCATTCTGCTGAAAACTCTGTCTGCAGAGTTTGTGTCCAATTAAACAGTGCTTAATTGGACAAAATTTAACACCATGTGAAGAAAATGACATTAAGAATATTAGTAAAACATCTTTTTTGACACTGTTAAGTCATATACTTAATTGCAAAATAAAGAGCAAGACATCAAACTTTTTTTTCTTTTTTTGTTTTGCTGTGATAAGATTCTGGACAAGCTTCATGCACGGCACTGAAAATAAGCTGTGTGTAATAATGACGAAAGTTTGATGATCCCTAGGCAAATCTCAAGAGTCGAAGCACAAAGTGAGCGAGCAATTGCTGATGATCTGCTTTCTGCATGTGACTAACCGGCAGAGCGAATACAACATTCATCCACACCACAAGGACACACTGTTCGTTTTGCATAAATAATAACATGATTAGACTTCAATAATTAGCATACTAATAATGCTCAAAGCATTGCAAACCACGTTCAGTGAGTAACTTTGTTGTCATTCAACCTAAAGCAACATATGAAAGTCTGACTGGCTTATCTTTATGTGATATAACACAAATGTGCTGAGTGATTGCAAGTAAACAGAGCTCATGCTATAAACTGAGATAACTGGTTTAGTGTCATAAAGTTTACTATTTTTACATTGCTGTAAGTAATCCACAAATGTATGTTCTGTGGGATTTTTTTTCTTTTCCATTGTTCCAGGCACCCGTGTTAGCATAATTAACAGAAATGTGATTTGACTGCCTGCTACACATTATACGGTTAATAAGTCTTTGCCTTTGTGTGTGTTTCAATTGTTGACACACATTGACTGATGGCACCCAGCACCCAGATGGAGTGGTGGAAATGAAATTAAACTTTGCTTGCAGTGATTACAATAACAGATGAAATATGGAGTTGGCAGTAAGTACACACTATTGGTCCCATGTCAGTAGGACACAGCACCCTTTGGGCCTGGCCACATGTGGTGATTTGGTGCACAACTAACTCCAGCAGCTTTTGTATCCTCTTGAGTGGAAATAGCTGTTGTAACTGGCGATCGAGACCCGACAGATTGGCACTGGGTCAGAGCTGATGTTCGAGCTACTCCCACACATGTTCAGTTGATAAAAGATGAGGAACCTGGATGGCCACACGATGATCTCAGCACGATGCAGGTAGTCCATAGACACATGCACTTTGCTGACAGTCTATAACAGGGTGTTGTCTCAGGAGAGGTAAGACATGCAAATGCAGGGTGTGACTGATGTAGCACTGTGCCACCAGGGTCCCCCGAATCACTATCTGAAAGTTTTTTTTTGCTCTTGTGTTGATGGCAGTTGTTGAGAAACCATGTCTTTAATATGTATTCCTTTCAGAGGAATCTAACCTCACCACTTAGTTTCTCTCACCGAATCTTTGATGTTGCAGACTTATACTTCACACAGTCTATGCATGAGATGGTGAACTGGTAGTCTGGCGGTTGTTGAGACATGGTTTTGGGATCACAGGGGGTGTTGTAAAGAGTCCAATACCTGTGTGCAGATGAGATATCGAGATCATCTCATGGGGTTCTGTAATGCTTGGTGTAAAATTCAACAATACTCCCTTGGTGTGGTCTATCTTGGGCAACCTCCTTCAGTATGTGTGTGGGTGCCATCTCATACCTACTGATTCCAACAATGTGCCATCTGTACACCCTACATGCTGGGCAAATTCACAGTACAATCTCCTGGTCTCGTGCAAACCCACTATGTGACCCCTATCAAACTTTGTCAAAGGCTGGGAATGCTGTCTATTGCATCTACAAGGCATCCTCTGTGTCTGCTGGCCTTTACTCTCTTTTCTGACTGAGTGTTGGATGCTTTAGCAACTGACCGGTAATGTTATGTCAACTTTTGCCATGCTACCACTTATGTCCTCTGGTGTCCATTCTAGACACACCAGCTTCTTGCATACCGTGTGCATACTTACCACTGGTCTGTATGTGTACTAAATTATGTCCCAACCAGACCATTCCCTCTGGGTGTTGAACTTTCTTTTTGTTTGCCAGTGATTGCGGTTGTATCTTTTTAAAATGGGTTGAATTTCTTTCAGAATCTCTTAAAGGTGCCAGGGTTTTGGTCACAGGTGCCAGCACAGGTATTGGTGAACAAATGGCATATCATTATGCCCGCTTTGGAGCCAAGATTGTGATTACAGCAAGGAGCGAGAAGGTTTTACAGCAGGTTAGTTTTTATACTCATTTTTCATTCTGTCCAGTGTCCCATAGTTTAAAGTATTCCAAATTCTTGTGCAGGTAAGAAACTTAAATCCTTAATCTTAAAATCTAAACATTCTGTTCAAAGAAATCTTGTTTTGACAAATTAATAAATACTAGTTCACCTTAAAGTATTCCTTGTTTCTGTGTTTTATGATAATAAATCCTCACTCAAAATAATTACCTAATAGTAAGTCCTCAAAATATTTTTATTTTGTTATGTTGTCCTAATTGTTTATTGTTGATTCAATTTTCTTGATTTAGTTTTATTTTTGTAATTTAATTATAAAAGACAATTTGGCTCCCTCCCTATTCAGTGGAAATATTATGATAAAGCGTTTTCTGTGGTGAATGAATTTCATCCTTCAGTTGTTGATATCTGATCAATGGTAGGTTTGATCTGAAGAATGAGCTGCCCACTTTCTACATTTGACTTAGTTTCTGCATTTCACTTGCATTCATATCAGTTGGAGATATTTGAAAAAAGAAAGTACTAATTTTGCCAAGATACAAAGGAAATAGTAAAATGCTTCCATAGCTGGTTTGTGCTGTTCTGCTAAATTATGTACAAAATGTATCCATCTTGACTCACAGGTGGTTGAGAGGTGTCTGAGTCTAGGAGCACAGAAAGCTCTGTACATAGCAGCAGACATGGCCATTGAGTCTGAGCCCGACAAAGTGGTGGATTTTGCGCTGGAGAAACTGGGAGGTTTGGATTACCTGGTCCTCAACCACATTGGCCCAACTCCCTTCAGCATGTGGGAGGGAGATGTGGAACACACCAGGTGGCTAATGAAGGTAATGAAGCATTTTGATGGTCTATCAGCACATAACATCCAGAGAATGTCCTGATCTTTTTATGTGTGTTTTGTAGGTCAATTTCTTCAGCTACATTCAGATGGCCTGGAAAGCCTTACCCACCCTAGGGCAAAGTAAAGGATCTCTGATAATCATTTCATCAGTTTTGGGTGTGTATGCCTCGTTATTTTTATGCACGCTTGAAAACATCAGATGACCAGCAGCCTTTTCTCAGTCTCAGTTACATAAAAAAAAAAAAAAAAAAAAAATTCTGAAGCTTTCATTTATATCAGTATCACCAGATTTCTCTTTTACTTCAGGCACTTTTTTAACATGATTTTTTGAGGTTTAAATAAAGTCTTTGTGATGTGCTTTGGTTGATTTACAATGTGATGGCCATCTAAGGCGGTTAAACCATCAGTCACACTGAAGTTTCATAAACATTTAGTTCACTGTGGGTTCACGCCTCTGGCTTGGGTTATGGTTTTTAGATGTTCAGAATAGTTGTTTTTGTGGGATATTATTTTTCGTGTTTTAAGGTTAATAGTTCAGAGGCTGTAATTGTATGTTGCGACTGGTGATAAAACAATTAGGGCATGTCAATCAAAACTAGAAAAATTTATGGAGACATTTTGAAAGGCCTGCCACTTGATGTAAGATTTTTTTTTCCTTTTTCTTGTTCATATTATGACCTGTGACCTTGAAATCAAAAGGAACCATCCTTGACCCATGAAGTGTCCAGCTATGCAATTTGACATTCCTGTGACACAGGGTTATCAATTTAAAGCACAAAGTTACCTGTGACCTTTGACCCCATGACCTTGAACTGAATAGGCAACATTCTTGACCCACGATGTGTCCAGTTATGCAGTTTGACATACCTGTGATGCACAGTTATCAATTTAGATGTCCAACAAGAAATTGTCCACAGCCACTTTTGTCTGTTTCAGGTTAGCTTTGGCGGCCATTTTAAATTGGCTGAACATAAAATACTAATCAGTCATACAGGATTGGCCAGTGTTTATCTTGTGAGAGTTTAAAAACATAAAACTTATGATAATATTTGGTACTTGATGGCAGAGCAGCAAATGCAGCATGGTTTGAAGATAGAATTGGGTAAAGATAAATATGAAAAGGTTGAATATCTTCTCTAATTAGAGAACACTTAATTCTCAACTTTGTGTGTGTTTCTCTTCTTTTATGGTTTAGTTTTTGACTTGATAGTAATTGATGACACTCAGATTTATGGTATAAAGCAAAGAAAACTTTTTTTTTTCTCATAACAGCTCCAGAATACTATTAATGCTCACTCCACTTCCAGATATTTTGCTTTACTCAGACAGTTTTCTGTTTGTACTTTACAGGTAAAATGCCCGGTCCTTTTACGGCACCATACGCCTCAACAAAGTTTGCTTTAAATGGGTTCTTTGGGTCCCTGTACCATGAACTGGCGATGAAGAAGAGCAACGTGTCAGTCTCTATATGCACACTGGGGCTTATCGATACAGAATCAGCTATGGAGAAAGTCAGGTTTGTTGAATATATAAACATATTTGTACATATGCGAATATGTGAAGCTAAAACATTCTGTATTAATAACTTCTTTCAAGCTGTTTGCTTTAGATAATGCAGATCCCTCTGTATTTCAGGGGAGTCACTGATATCCCTGCCTACCCTGCCTCAGAAGCCGCACTGAATATCATCAGAACAGGAGCAACACGGCAGCAGGAGCTTTACTACCCTTGGTTCACACAGATTATGTCTCTCAGCAAAGACTGGTTTCCTGCTATAACCAACTATGCCATTCAGAACACCTACAACTACAGTCCATGACGAACATCTAAGTACAGCACTGACACAAACATGGACTAGTTGAGATTTCCTTTTATTGTATAAAGCACTGATATGCATACGACAGTGCCATGGATAGACACATCTTTAACAGACATGGTGCACAGATTTAGACTTTATAATAAAATGGATTTAATGGTGTGCCTATTTTTTACCTGTGTTTATTTATGCTTTGCATATGTGCTTATATTTAACTTTGCCTTTAAAGGGATTGTCTGCCAACTACTCCATCAAACTGCGGAAACAAAACAAAACAAAAACTAAATACTTTACTCATAAGACAAAACTTGAGGGCATGTGTTAGAAAAATAAGTTTAAATATTTCACTTCCTGACTGAGTATTCTTCTAATTCCTCGGGTAAAAACCACATGAGAATTGTTCCATGGCCGACTCGAGGGCTGCTGAGCCCCTGAGCCCTGTTCCTTCTTCCCAGCAGAACAGAGTCACAGTTGATGTATACAGCTCCTTCTGCAATGATCCCCTTGGTGGCTAGACTGCAAATGAATAACTCAAAGCAGCCATACTGTTACGTGAAAACACCATACCACACACTGAACAAAAACAGAAATGATACTAATATGATTGTACACCACTTAAAATAGTTTCTTTGATGGTAAAGCAGCAGTCAGTAGCAAATTTGAAACACTGCAAACTTAATCAGGAGATACGTATACCAGGCAAAATTGTAATAATGGTGAATATTTTAAGTTAATAAAGAAGCAAAGTCTTTAAAACCGACAGCTGGAAAGAAATGATGTCATTGAGCAGACAATAAGTAACTGTGCAAAAGTCAGAGGTCAAAGTAATAATGAGAAAATAAAAAGTAGTAGCAACAAATACTGAATAGAAAATAAAAAATGAGAGTTTAGAACACTATCAAAAACAGGGAAACAATAGGAACTCATGTCTACAAGAGGTTATGCAATAAATAACAGAAACTACATATTTATAGTTGATATCTTTATATGTAATATATCTATCTTTTTCTCAATTTAAAGTTAATCATAGAATACTCTCTAAGTCATAATTTTAAGATACTATCTCAAAAATATTACTCAGGATTTTATAATTACGAAATAATTTCTCATAGTTATAAGATATCTCGTAATACTGTACGAAATGATAAATCAGAATTTTGAGAGAGTATTTCATCATAATGAGACACTAAGTTGTAATTTTGAGATAAAATCACATTATTATGACTTAGAGGATGAGAGTGGCAGAAATGGGCTTCCATACTGTAGGTTACACAGTACGTGTTTAGGCCCGAGTCCAAAAGTTTAGTTTGGATAACACACCCCTTAACATCGGAAAACTCAGGGAGAAAAGAAGAAAATAGAGGGAGGGAATGAGAGCGAGAGAGGCATTATTGCGTAAATGCAACTTCCTAGGAACTTGCTTGTTGAAAGTAGAGACACTTTGATTTAAACTTTGCAAAAAGGTTGACTAAAGTTTGCAGCAAGTTTACAAAAATGGGTCCGTTTGCTAAAATCTTGCTATTGAGTATCTGTGTTGCTTACATCGCTGTCAAATGGACTGCACCCAGCTTTGATCCAGGTAAGTTAAAGAGAATTCTAGTGCCGACCATTGTCCTCGAGGGCTACGATCCTGCATGTTTTACTTCTTTCCTCGCTCCAGTACACCTGATTCAACGGTTAAATGACCTCTTCCTGTCCTGCAGAAGCTTGTTAATCACACCTTGATTCAAACAGGGTGTGCTGGAGCAGAGAAACAAGTCAAACATGCAGGATAGTGAGGACAGGTTTGGCCACCCCTGCTCCAGTGCTACCTGAACATTGTGTTAACTGCAGCACACATGCAGATGATTATGATATTGAATGGTATTAGACTTACAGGTAACCAGTGTTTTCTTCCAAATGTACTGTGCATTTCGCTGTGCGGTCATGAATAGTCTGTTCTCTTTTATCACAAAAACAGAAGCTACAGAATGAATGAAACTTTATTTCAGACTTAAGGTCCAACCAAGACATAGACAATAAGAAACAACCAAACAGAAATATATCTAAGGACAATATGCAAAAATAGAAAGTCTAAATGCTTATTTTGTATTTATATACCATAAGGGATAAATGCATTGTGCTGTATTGATCATTTTCAAGCATGAAATGTTTTATTAGTTTTTAATAAACCAGTTAAAAATATTTATCCTATTACCTAATGCATTATATCATGGTCCTGTACAATAGTTACTGGGGAGTCTGCATTAAAGAACATGCAATTAAACAAGGGAAAATATGATTTGATTTCAGTTGCTAGTGCAGTATTTCTACATTTACACCAAGCAATTTGTGTCGTCACCAATGACTCTGGCACAAGTGCAGGTCAGAGATAGCTTTTTACAGCATGGGTTCAATGAGTAACACTGATGTCGTTAAACTTCAAACAAAACTGAGACAGACTTTGACTGGCTTATCTTATGATTCTAGATCCAACGATTGAAATTACGTTGTCTGTGAGTTTGAAAGCTGAGTGCTAAAAGACTTGGTGAAGAAGCTGAAGCAGAGTTGTTGAAGCTAAAACAGCTAAGCACAAACTATATGGATGTTCCCTTTTCAGGGGTCACCACAGCGAGTCCTCCTCCTCCATCTAACTCTGTCTTCTGCGTCCTCTGTCATCCTTCCAACTACCTCCATGTCCTCTCTAACTGCATCCATATATCTCCACTTTGTCTTCTTCCTGGCAGCTGCATCTCAACATCCTTCTACCAATATACCCACTGTCCCTCCTCTGCACGTCCAAACCATCTCAGTCTGGCCTCTCTAACTTTATCTCCTAGTCGTTCAACCTGTGCTGGACCTCTGATGGTCTACTGACTTTTTGTCAGCGCCACTATCTCCAAACCAAACACCATACAACAAATCAAAAAGGCTAGCCAAAAACCAAAAGTGGTAAAAAAAAGAATAGTATTCACCTAAATTCATAAACTGCTCACAGTTTCAGCTGTTCTTGTGTTTCAAGTTTTGACGTTGTCGTACCTTTCTGTAACTGGGCTAAACCTCTTTCAGAGTCTCTCAGAGGTGCCAGGGTTTTGGTCACGGGGGCCAGCAAAGGCATCGGCGAACAAATGGCATATCATTACGGCCGCTTTGGAGCCAAAATTGTGATTACAGGTCGAAGAGAGAAAGCCCTACAGCAGGTCAGGTTTTAAGTCAACATCAGCATCAGAGTTTTTGCCCATGTCCGTGTCTGTGTTCATTTGTCTGTTGTGCCGGCAAAATATCTCCCGAACCACTGGACAGATCGTAATGAAATTCTCACAAAGTAATCTGCAGATGAACATTTATAACTTATTAACTTTTGGAGTCAACCTAATTCAAGATGGTGCCTCAACACATCGTCCTAAACACATAATCTGAGTGCTAACACATCAAAATATAAACAAATAAAACATTGGATTGTGCATAGTGTCACTTACAAGATTTGTAACTTTGTTCCATCTTGACTCACAGGTGGTTGAGAGGTGTCTGAGTCTAGGAGCACAGAAAGCTCTGTACATAGCAGCAGACATGGCCAATGAGTCTGAGCCCGACAAAGTGGTGGATTTTGCGCTGGAGAAACTGGGAGGTTTGGATTACCTGGTCCTCAACCACATTGGCTCATCCTCTTTCAGCATGTGGGAGGGAGATGTGGAACACACCAGGTGGCTAATGAAGGTAATGAAGCATTTTGATGGTCTATCGGCACATAACATCAAGAGAATGTCCTGATCTATTTTTTTTTTTTTTGTGTCTGTGTGTTTTTTGTAGGTCAATTTCTTCAGCTACATTCAGATGGCCTGGAAAGCCTTACCCTCCCTCGAGCAAAATAAAGGATCTCTGGTGATCGTTTCATCAGTTGCGGGTAAATACGCCTCCTCGTTAAGCTAAAGATACATAAACTTTACATATACGCCAATATCTATTAATATTTATTTTAAAAAATGCTTTCTTCCACTAAATACAAGTGGTTTATTTGTTCATCATTCTTCCAATTATTGCTCAGTTAATAGGATAATAGGCATTTCTATGCAGTCAAAAATACAACATTGCTGTCTTGTTTCTGTAACAGTTAGGTTTAGAGTTAGAATCTGGGTTAGGCTACAGAAATGAATGGAAGTCAAGACATCGTCCTAACAAGGATAGAAATACAAATGTGTGTGTTTGTAGATTTTGAACCTTTAAAATAAGCCTTCGAAAGGCCACATATAAAAAGTCCTCTCTTTTTTTTTTTTCAAATAATGCTCAGGTTTTACGCTTTATTTTCAGGCTCGGCCTTCTTCCAGCCGTTGTGTGTCTAACGCAGACAGCTGTTTATGGTTTGCAGGTAAAATGCCCAGTCCGTTTGTGGCACCATACGTCGCAACAAAATCTGCTCTGAACGGGTTCTTCGGGTCCCTGTACCATGAGCTGGCTCTGAAGAAGAGCAACGTGTCGATCTCCATATGCACACTGGGGCTTATTGATACGGAATCAGCTATGTCGAAAGTCAAGTATGTCAAAAGTGTAAATATGTACACAAGTGTGTGTGTGTGAAAAGAAAATGCTAAAAAATGTTTTTGCCTCATTAACTGCACTTGAGCTGTTTGCTTTAGCCTAACGCAGGGTATGTTTTTGTATCCCAGGGGGCTGGTTAAGGCACCGGCCTACCCCGCCACAGAAGCAGCGTTGAACATCATCAGAACCGGAGCAACAAGGCAGCAGGAGCTTTACTACCCTTGGTTCACGCATATTATCTGTGTCATCAGAGACTGGTTTCCTCCTCTGACAAATTATCTCATCCAGAACTCCATAAACTACAACCCATAAAGATTGTACACCTGCAGCACTGACCTGAAACGTGGATTTGTTAAAATTTCTAGTATCAAATTTACAATGCACTAATGTTCCTCCATGAAGGTCACTTTTAGCCCAACTTTTCAGGACTTTAGGTGGGTGCACCTGAGTCCTACAGTTTTCTGTCAGGTGGGGTTTTTTTTTTAATTCTAAGAGTAATTCAACATATTGTGTTTCATCAACAGCACCAAATCTCCTTGGCTGACAGCTGTGTGTACAGTCCTCATTTTTGCAGTTTTTTTTTTTTGGTGCTTTTTAAAACATGCCCGAACAGCACAACTTGAAACCCGAGTCTGCTTTGCCTGAGAGATACCTCACAGATGTAGTTGCCTTGTGTTTCGTTGCAGCGTTTGACCTGTGACATAAAAAAATTCACTTCGGTAGCAGTGTTTGGCTGTTCCACACTCAGTTTTCAAACTTCCCATGCAGCTGTTTCTGTGTCACATGATGGCTGTGTTTTAACCTGCATATAAAAATCAACATCTTACCTAACAAGAGACTTTGTTTTTTTGTGTGTTGTGTGGATTTGTACTCTGAACGACCACCTGGGGGCAGTAGTGTCCAAGCTGTGAAGTAGCGTCTCTGCAGCTACTCAGTTTACTTCAGAAGAAAGCACTATTCACAGGAGCTTCAATCCATTTATAGAGATAAAACAAACAACTCTGACATTGTTTTATTATCTTTAATGATTCATTTTAAATACAGTTATCTTGACAAGCAGAATCAATAAATTCTTTTTAAAAATTTCCCTCTACAGATCAATATTTTATACCTTCATCTTTCCATTTCTTGTTCTTTGCATCCTTGATTTCCAGCCCATTTCCATTCTTCCTACATACATTTAGGTTTGTCTTCCCAATGGTGGCCACACTCTGAGTTTCAGACTTCTTTTAAGGCAGAACCTTCTCAGTGGGTTTCTTTTCTTCTGCTATTGTTCACCAACCCCAAAGGCACCCAAGGCTTCCTGTGAAGCTCCATCCACCCCGGTGGTCTACCTCTTTTGTAGCGCATCCTAGAAACTGCACCCTGCTGCTGCAGCAGTTTTTTACTGTATATGAGGAGTGGACTGTCTTTGTCAGAAAAGAGAAAGAAGAAAAAAAATGAATAGAAAAGATTCACAAAACTTGTGCCATTTGAAAAGCTGAGAATAAAGTTGTTTCTTTGTAACTCACATATTTTTCTTTTTTGGGGGAAAAATGACCGGAGATGAACAGGATTTGATAATCAGCTGCTGTCTGTCCTAACTGATATGACTAATGGTAATATTTAGTTGTCTGAATCCAGCAATCACACTGTTTTCTGTATGTTTATTTTTTGAATGTCTGTTTCTGCATACTTTGTACTATTTTAGCCATTCATATATCAAAACATTCAGCTGATTAAATAAAAACCCTTAAAAACCAAGCCTGTTAGGGTATGTTTCAAAATGCTTTATTTACAAATATGTACCCCACTAAAATGCAAGGAAATTTCTCCAATTCATTCAAAACTAATATTCTCTTTAAAATCTGCTTTTACAAACTTGTTCTATTTTTGTTTTTTTATGCTACCTTTAGTTTTTAGCTACCATTCTGCTACTTGAACCTTTCAGTTATGCTTTTGCTACTTTCTGCTAGCTTTAAATGGATAACTTTTACTAACTGGCTATTTATAATGTGCGTGGGTGTTTTTGTGCAGTGCTCTGAGACTTTTGTTGTGAATTAGAGTTATATAAATAAATTGAATTAAACAAATTTTAGCATTTAGTTTGCTTTTTGCTTATTTGAGCTTTTAGATACTGTTCTGCTAAGTTCAGCTTTTAGCTACTGATTTTCAATTTTTATTTTTTAGCTATTTTTTTAGCTACTTTTAACTTTTAGTTAGACTTTTGAAACTTTTTAGCTAGGCTTCGATATTTTAGCTTTTAGCTACTTTTTGCAGCTTTTGCTAGCCGTTTGCTTCTTTTAGCCAACTTTTGAGCTAGCATTTTCACTGCTTCTAGCTGGCCTTTTGTTACTTTTAGCACTTGTCTTGCTAATCTTAGCTTTTAGCTAGCATTGTGCTACTTTTAGCTAGTTTTCTGGTTCTTTTAGCTTTTGCACGGGTTCAGTTCTGCAGCATTCAGAACTCATCATCCACTATGCATTTTTGCAGAAATAAAATTTCTTTAGTTGGAAGAGATGTTCTTTTTGACTCTCATCTTGACACTGGGATTCGAGAGCATTGCTGAGAAGATAAAACCTCCATAAGGACAGGTTGAAAATAATAATAAACAAAAGGTGTGTCTCCTCTTCTCTCTCCCTCTTTTTCTTTCTTTGTCAAACACAGTGATGGGGCCTCCTGGAGAGCAGCGCAGGCATGGCCTCGGAGCACAGCCAGAAACACCTGCAACAGATTAGAGCTCCTAATGCTCGGTAATAAATCCTCTCACCCTTCTCTACAGCATCTCTTTCTGCACCATGTGTAGAACATACAGACTGAGGAGTTTAAGCATGAATCACTGATGGGAACTGACATAAACACCAAAACAAATGATGTCTTTTTCAGTACTGTAAAAGTTGGAAATGATGTTACGCTCTGCCTGAATAATCACTATATTTCTTAAAAATGGAGGTTTTCCCTTGGGAATAGCCTGCACTCTTTGTCAAGACCAAACAATTTCATTATTACCCACTACTAAATGGCTAAATGCAGGCAATACGGTCTTTGACTGCCTGTCTGTTAGCAAAATATGGACAGATTTGAATGAAACTTGCAGAAATTAGTCAGTAGATGTACATCTACAACTAATTAACTTTTAGGTTTGATTTGATTCAAGATGGCTGCCACAGATAAGTTTGAAACTCCCACATGAAAGGCAGTGAAATCCTTCAAGTAATGCCAAGCCTTTAATTATAAATGAAAACTAAGTTATGCCCTAAACATCCTGTAATCAGCTCAGTGACTTAACAAGAATATGTGAAAAAAAAAAAAAAAACATGCTCAGATTTATGTTTTTTGAAAGTATTGTGAAGAAGTTTAAAACAAACACAAACGTAAACTGTTATTATAAATTTGACAGTGAAATGATGTCCAAGCAGTCGGAGAACAAGCACAGAGCACGAAACCTGTTTATCTGAAGTTTTCACAATGCACAGACCTCTCCATTCCCACGCCGGAGACGCAACGCACTGTTCTAGCCACGGTCCTCGGTAATGGCAACATAACTCTGACGTTTTGTGCTGTGTGCCTGTCCCGTTCACAAACTGAAATCAAAGTGCCAATGTTAATTGACCTACATGGTGATAAAAAGTCGTTAACGTCATGATGGGCAAATGAGCCGCTGGAAAACATTTGCACAAATGTCACAATTCTTTCATAGTGGCACCCTATTCCATGCCCGGGTGACTGCCTTTGTGGCCCGGACATAAATCCACAGCAGAGCCCTGAAAACTAATAAAACACCTCGAGCGGCATAATGGAGTTAAATAACAAACAAGAGAGTTGTTTGGTGCCTATCATACTCTTGTGAAAAGATTATGTTTTTAGGTTATGTATTGTCACAACCTAAATTAATGTTGACTAAAAGAAATATGTGAACTATTCAGTGAAGTATCTCAATATTAAAGGCATAATTTGAAAGATTTTGAAAGAAGTAAAGTTTAACTCTGACCAAATTGATCAGCTAACGGCCAGGAACTGGCAGTGATTTTTTTTAAAAAGAATTAAAGTCTATTTAAAATGTGTGAATCTGAAGAATCACAACTGTCTTTGTAGTGACCCACCAAGATGTTTCCTAACGATCTTTTTGCAGCCAGTATGCCTTTTTTTCAACACAGCACCTATCACCCACCCACCTTGTGGAAACAAAGAAAGAAAAGAGAGGAACTTGTAGCGTCCCAGCATCTGTTTCTTGTCGTAATTTATTTTGAAAGGATTATAAAGTGGAAACTATGATCCCAGGTGAGCTCAACTTTACTGCCAAAATCCGAGTGGCCCTATTAAAGTGGAGCCGTTAGATTGATGAAAAGGATTTAAAAAAAAAAAATATTCAAAGAAAAATCCAATTAGTACCAAAAAATTCTGAGCAATCTACAACAGGTAAGATATTCTTTCTTTTTAACTTTCTCACAGAACATCACTTCAAAAGATCAGAACTATCGCTTTAATAAATGAAACTGCTTTGATGCAAATAAACAATTTGTCAATCTATTGGCTCTTTAAGCACCTATTGATCCATATGTTGGTTTGGGCTGATTAATTTAGAAAAGAATGTTAATCTTCCTGAATAGCAAGCCTGTGCATAACCTCTGAAAAGTTTTCACAAAACATTTAGCTATGATAACAAAAGGAGAGAGTGAGTGAGAGAGAGAGAGAGAAAGGCCGTGGAGGGAGGGGGGGAGGGGGAGGGGGAGATGGAAACCTATGAAAGGCAGCGTCGGTGTGAATAAAAAGCGTGGGTTGTGAGAGGTGGCTGAGGCGACCCCTGACCTCCTTCCCTCAGGTCCATTCAGAGCGGCACAATGGCCGACACCTGTGTCCTTTCAGGGCTGCTTCTATTAATGTTTACATGAGTCGACAGGAGAGAGACAGAGAGAGGAGGGGACAGAAAGAGGGCAGAGGTGCTGTGAAGCAGAGTCCACCAGCCTGATGCCAACAACTTCCTACTTCTCTTGCTCTGCCCCTCATCTTCCAAAACACAGGTGCCTTTGTATCTATGTGTGTGTGTGTCTGCCAACCTGTTCCTCTAATTATTTCAGATAACTCCAAACACATCTGCTGGAGATAAGGGGCTCCGCAAAGAGGACAGACGGGGTGTTTTCATATCCTTCGAGCAAATGATCTGACGCCATTCGGTTTCTGCTCTGCTGTATCACCACAGAGGGCGGCAAATCTGGAGGAAGAAAGCCAAGAATCTCCACGCACACGTTCCAAAGCACAAACATACTGTATCGGCGTGAGGGATCTATGTGGCACCTCCAACTTAACTTTACTGGCACCAAACTTCAACTTGAAATTTTGCTTTACTCACAGCACCTCAGAAATGTTCGGAGAGCTTTGGTCTGTTATTTGTAGCACATTTCAATCAGAAATGACAAAATAATGCTTTGCCATTACTGTGTTTCATGTTTTACATCTCAGCTGGGATGTCTGACTTTCACTGTCATTTCTCCCAGTCGGAACCAACAGATTTTCAAAATGTCACTAAATGTGTCACAATGTAAACTTGCATTATACAAATGAACAATTATTCTGATTAAAATTAAGAAGAGTTTTTGATATTAACATCAACAAATGTGATCAAAATACTCAGACAGAAAAGCCCAGAGTTTATAAATTTAACATGTAATTGAAGGACTATAACTTGATTGTGACCAGATTAATCACTGTACAACTCAATAAGATACAGTGTGCATAAATGTGGTATTTAATTAGCCTGAATTAATTCAAAGTCTGACTTGAAAGTTTCTATTTAAATGGATTTTAGGAGCGAGGCATTAGGAGTAACGGTTTGGTTCAGTGGAGGTGGGATTGCATCAGGGATCATCTCTGAGTCCCTTCTTGTTTGTTGCATATGTCCATGAACTATGACATTTGCAGATGACATTGTGATCTGTAGTGAGAGTAGGGAGCAGGTGGAAGAGAGCCTGGAGAGGTGGGGGTATGCTCTGGAGGGAAGAGGAATGAGTCAGTAGAAACAAGAATCCATGTGTGTGAACGAGAGGGAGACAGGTGGAACAGTGAAGCTGCCAGCAGGTTTTGAAGTTGGGTGAGTTTAATCTGCCATTGAGGGGAAAAGATGAAGACAAGACCGCAAAAGACGTTGAACATGCTGTAGCTTCCTTGCCAGGACACTTGCTGGAGCTGTGGTTTTTGTATTTCAGCAACACGGGCACATGTGCAGAATAACTGTTGACTTTCAAGTGTGCGAACACTTCCGCTTTCAGGTAAGTTGCGACTTCCTGTTTCAAAAAACTTCCCCTCTGAGACCTGGATTCTGCCACTCTGACAATCCGGACGCTGTTGTCGTGTAGACCATGGGTGTCCAATCCTGGTCCTCGAGGGCCACTATCCTGCCTGTTTTCCTCATTTCCCTGCTCCAACACACCTGATTCAGCGGTTTAATTGCCTCTTCATGTTCTGCAGAAGCCTGTTAATCACACATTGATTCAAATCAGGTGTGTTGGAGCAAAGAAACAAGTAAAACATGCAGGATGGTGGCCCTCGAGGACCAGGATTGGCCACTGCTGATGTAGACGAACACTAAACAGGGCTTCAGGAAAATACAGAGTGTGTAAAACTCTAATGACGTTCACAGGACAGTCCTTCCGTTGTCATTTATCCCTCTCTCTTGTTGATCAGTCTGGTGGTGCGGGGGTGGTGGTGGTGCTGGGGGGGGATTTACAGGGAGCATGGGTGGCAGAATGGGGGGATATGTGAATTCTTCTCTCCTTTTTTTTCCACTGGGGGAGAGAATCCCCAATTAACAAAGGATAAGAAGTGAACCGTAAACACCCTCAACAAGGCCCAACAAACCTACAAGAATAAGGGCTGTCTCTCTGGTGCCCCCTCTCTCTTTCTGCTGATCATCCCCCCCACCCCACCCCCAGCAC
>NC_051453.1:14644637-14665324 GCF_001649575.2 Kryptolebias marmoratus | reverse complement strand
ACACACACACACACACACACTCTCCCCCCCACACACACACACACACACACACCCAACCCCCCACACACACACCAGTTCTCTCCCTATCCCATCCTTTTACTTTGTTTCCAATGGGGTGGTTTTACAGTTCAATGCACAGTCAAAGGGTGATATAAAATGACTTTCCAAAGAATTTTGTTTGGGGAGAAGAGGGGCTGTGCTGCTTTGGGACAACAAGAGCAAGGGGGGTAGAGAAGAACAAGGAAGAAAAACTGTAAATTAGTAACAAAAACACCTTTAAAATGATTGTATGAATTTTTATTTATTCTGACAGGGCTTTAATTCTCCCCCTACAAGCATAAAATGTGTCATTTCTGTCTCTAAAGGAGGCATTTGCTGCATATATAAATTACTCTTTTATGTTTTGTTTATCATTTCTCTTTTACTATCATCACTTTTATAGAACCCCCCCCCCCCAAAAAACAAAAAAACAAAAAAAAACGCCTAACCCTAGTTCATGCACATATTCTCTCTATCTCACCCACTGGAACTTTAGGTCCCTTCTGAGATGAAGATAGCAGTTTGGCTCATTTATCAAAGGCAAGGCTGATGGCTATACTCTGCTTGTTTTTCTCCCCGGTGAACCCCAATAAATCAGCCCACTGAATAAAAGGAGCCTGAGAGAGAGGAGACAAGAGGGTTAAACTCCAGGAGAAACAGAGGCCACTCGACTTTTGAAGGGAGCTTCTGCTTGCACTCAATTCCCTGCCTAAACCGGGTCTGCCTCCACAATTTATGACCTCTCAACACCAGATCTCTCCTTTTTTTCCCCTCTTTTCTTTACCTTCGGATGAAGTCCCCAGTCAAAATGGATTTTTCTTTGGAATGAAGAAAAGACTGAATGAGAATTTGTTTGTGCGGAGAAAACAGTTCTACGAGGACACATATGGAGATAAAACAGATTTTCAAGGAACGGTTTCTCTCTGTATAAATGCAAGCTATTGGAAATCTGTCCTCGATGCACAAACAAGAATATAAGAATGTAAAAAAGGCCGAAGTTGTCCTCTGTGTGTGTGTGGACACAACAGAGTAAAACTAGCCTGTTAGGGTTCAGATACACAACTGCATAACAAGTTTTTTTACCTTTAGACCCAGACATTTGTTTGTTCAGAACAATGTACTTTTTTTTCTTTAATCATAGATATATTTAACATTTCCTTTCTTGCGACCCGGAAAGGAAAAAGTGGGTAAACAAATGGATGGATGTAACTTATAGCTATCCAAGCCAAAAACAATTCTAAACCCAGATAAGTAGGTTTAATTGGCCTAAACATAACCAAACAGCGACTGTACATTGCAATAGACTAAAAGGTTGCATTTACCCCTCAATTATTCTGGAGTATTTATTTAAATATTTATGAAACTGAGGTTTTCCTTACCTTTTGAAAAAGGATCCTGCTCAATGAAAACTTCAAAAAAAAAATTAAGCTGGGTTAGGTGGCTATAACGTAAACATCTTTTGAGTCAAACATTAAAGAAAGTAGATCTCCTCCTTTGCTGTTGTGTCTTCAAGAGCATGCACAATATGTGCAGAATAATCTCTGCATATGGATACAGTTCAAACTGAGTTTTCTTTTTCTTTTTTTAATAACAGTTTATCTCACTAAGGAGGTGCCATTAGCGTGGACAGGGTAATGAACCAGAATCTCTTGGCTAAACATTTTTACACTCATAACAATGCACTTCTTTTCCCTTTTACTCCTATTTTGTTTTCAGTTGAGTGATAAAGTTGCGTGTCTGCCACAAGAAAACCAATGTACTGAGCTGCCATTACTATTGCTTCAATTGTACTGGATTCTGTTTTTAATGTATTGCATGCTACCAAATACTTTTCCAACACTACTTATATAGTGCAGAAAAAAAAGCATATTTCAGGTTAGAAATGAGAGTGGTATCAGTATACATTCTCCCTCTTCACCAGGGACCAATTTAATTTAAACAAAGTAAACTCAGCTATTTTCCCATTAAAGGGCACAAAATATGCACCGAATAATAATAATAAAAGGCTTTCCTATTAGGATGTCATCCACTCACCCCAACATGGAGTGGGCTGCTGATGTGGAACCAAGCCAAACTGGCTTTATTTACATTCAAGTAAAGGAAGCTGAGCAAGGAGCTGACATGACCTGACACGGTTCATGGTTCCACCAGTGAGGCCTGCCTGGGCCTCTACCTTAACCCCGGGACATAGGGGTCAAAAAACGCTCAGCAGCCTTCCTGGGATGAAGGCAGCTGGAGAAACATGTGATCTGGACTCAGTTTTAAATCCAGATTTCTTGGACTTATAGTCAAGATAAGAGCAGTGCGAGATGGGAACTTCAGGCACAAGACAAAGAGTTCATGTGGGAGTAAAAAAAAAAAAAAACAGAAAAGAAAGGGAGGAAAAAGGAGCTATAGTGGGTAGGGAATCAGATTTCCACATTTCTAGACACACGATCGAGCCACAGCATATCATTTCTATCTGAAGATTGATTTGGAAACAGGTGCTCCTCCTCCGGCCAAGCAGCGAAGAAGCAGTCAGTCTTCTCTTTGTAACATCTGATTCACATGAACTGTGATTTCTGCTTGCCAAATAACAGATGCAAAGGTCAGCGATGTGGCTGTGTCAAACGAGGTTCATGAGAAAACTGGAGAGAAGCACGAGTTTGCAATGAGAGGAAGCTTCAAACTTGCAACACATGAGCAAAGCCACTTTGACTCAAGTGGAAGTACTGTTCTTTCTCAATAAAGCAGATTTTGTTTACTTAAATGCTGTGACAAGGGCTGAACAGAACAGAGCGGTCTGTTCAGTGGGGCCTGCCTGCAGGACCTAAATTCTGGCCTGGGACACACAAGCATTGAGCACCATCTTGGATCCTGGGGCTACAACCCACCCTCACCCTCACTGTCTGTGGTTTGGGATATTGTAGAGGTCAGGGTGAATTGCAGGTCAGCCATGGAAATGCTTGCTCCATTGTCTGTCTCAGAGAATGAAGGATAGAGAGATGAGCGAGTGAGACTGAAGGATGGCAGGAGGTGAGGGGCAGATGGGCAAACGGGGAGGCTGGCAGTTGGGCCATTGGACAGGAAGAGCACGGAGATTAATAAGAGTGATTTGGAAATTAGGATAAGGCATAGTTTCAGAAACAGAGAGGTGGAGAAAACACAAAGTCTCAGGGTAGAGAGATAGACAACTTCACACATGAGTTTGGCTGATCTTTGATTTTTATCTCATCCATATGTTGGAGTGAAAGATTCTCCGAAGCCAAGAAGCTGCAGGGCACATGGGTTTCTTTAAAGCTCTACCAGTGCCCTTGACAAAATCTGCGTCAAAAATCAAATCAGATCTCTTTCAGTTTGTATATACTTTAATCCATAAGAAAAGTGCCTTTAAAATATACTTCACAGTTCTGAACACAGTATTGATAAAGCCTCTCATAGCCACCGAAACAAATTGCTCGCTGGGGCAGATTTGTAGATTTTTCTAATATATTAAATGAGAATATTTATACCAGATTTGAGGTGTCAAAGTTCTTTGTGAGAGTGATTGATGAGTGTTCAGTAATTGTCCATTGTGAGAAGAAGTCAGATGGAGACAGCGTGTCACCTCGCAGTGAGAGTAATAGAGCCGGCAAATGGAAGCGATTACGTCTAATATTCTCCATCTGGGAGTGATTGCCTCAGAAGACGAGTTTCAAAGAGGAGCACGGCGCGGAGAAAATAAAGAGGCGACTGTAATTTGCGCAGGATTTACAAATCTCCTGAATCAAATTTGAAAATCTTTTGTGCACATCTTGTTCTGTTCCCCCTCACAAAGTGCTCGTGCACTCATAAACAACGGCATGTGTCTACTCATCTATGATAGCTCGTTGCGCAAACACTAACAAAGGTAGGGAACAAAGGATGAAATATTCTCTCCTGCAAGTTCGATTTATGTGCTCGCACATGAATACGCGGTGTATCTCAGAGTCTGCCTGTGAGCAATCACAAACCACCCAAGAAATAGATGCCAGTGTGTCAGAGTTGAGCAGCAGCCAGGTCAGAAGTGATCAAAGACTGCTGAGGAGAGACAGTGAGGGAGTTGTGTGTGTGTGTGTGTGTGTGTTTGGGGGAGGGGTTATCTGGTCCCAATTACATTCAATCTTGGGAAATTGGCAAAGTGCAAAGTGAGTAAGATCTTCATGATGAGAGGAGGATGCCAGATGAGCCAAGGTGGTCTACTGACAGTTCTGACTTCACAGGGGGGAAAAAAATGAGAAAATTTTAACTCTGGCACTGTGGGCAAAATGTCCATACACACAGGATGATGACCCCGCATTCTCCACAACCTGCATGACCTATTAGAATGTGGCTGGATTGTGGCAAATTCAGAAATCAACCTACAGTACATTGTAAAGGCAGTCATGATGTCATGCTCTTGGTTCTTACCAAACAGTTTTCCTCCTCTATGTTTTTATACCAAAATGCTCTCTTGGTCCCTCACCCCAATCTATATGCCCACCATTGGCAACTCCCTCAAACCACTACAGGTATTGGTCTGTGCTAGGTTGTTTCAATGACCTGCATCATGATCATAGCCTAGGAATGACAATCTTCTCAACAGCAAAGTCACAGTGGTGTTCCTGCATATTGTTGTGCTTATAATATCATTGCTGCTTCTGCACTCTTTTACCTAAAGGACCCCAGTATGCTGCCACAATGAAGCGAAACCACCAAAGCTATGCTATGGTTGTTTTGTGCATGAGTAGAGCCATTGTCAATCTTTCACGCTCTATGCACCTTAAGACCCGCCCCAGACCCTGCAAAGACCATTCACATTCTGGCTGATTCTCTTTAAAAGACCTAAGCAGGGTCCAGTGCAAAAGGGACATTACTTTTACTGATAAGCAAATCATAACTTGGAGAAGACATGAAAAGAATCAGAAATTGAAGCTTTATTATTGCATCACATTATCCAATAGTAATGTCCCAATCCGATCCCAAGTATCCAGTCGAGGTCCCGGGACATTTTTTGATTGACTGTTATCTGAGTCACTGAGTACACCTTAACTATCATTGACTTTTTCAGGACAGTCAAGCTGCAAATATACTGGGGCCTAAATCATGGAGCGAGCGAACTGTGATGTCAAGCGAGCGGATTTGCCATTTACATTGAAGTGTTGTGGCATTCTTCATACAAAAACACAAGTCTTTTTGAAATTTATGTAAAATCTGTACAGGTTGTACTTTCTTGGCTTTTGTTCAGTTGTATGAAAGGCTGAATAAACAAACCTGCTTCGCAGATTTTGCACTGCTGCTCTTCCTGCTTCACAAAACGCCACGTGTGCAATTACAACAAAGACAAAAATCAGGATGTGCAAACAAGACTGAAACAACACATTCCTGTTTGTGTAACAGGGTAAATAAAAATAGTTTTTTTTTCATTTGTTTACTCACTTTTTTGGTTTTTACTTACTATTGTGTTCACGTTGGCATTGTGAATGCAAAAAGTAAAAGAATAAAACTACAAAGATGTGTAATGCTTTGTGTAATTCTATGGATTTAGTTACTTGTTAAATTTAGAAGTAATTACATCAATCCCAGTAAAGTGTTATTACTTTAAACATTACTTTGTGCAACGCTGCAATTAAAATGTTTTTGTGTTTTGTTGTTTTTCCAAATAAGCTGTTAAGTCAATGTTCTGTTATGGGGCAATAAATCAGGAGTTTGGGACTTTAAATCCATTAAAAATCACTGATTCAGTTAATTAACCATTAACAATGTGTGCAAATGTAATGAATCTTTAGGGAAACTTTAAAAAGATGAAGGAACAAAGGCTTTTTCTTTGTATGCAAAGGTGTTGAATGGACCACATTTCCCCACATAATGAATGGTGATAAAGAAAAGGAGATAACCGAAGACGCATAACAAAAGGGATTTCACTTGCTGTAGGTTTCACTCCGATTTGTCAAGTGGTTTCTTCTTCCTTCTGATTGGCCGGACTCTGTGGCCAAAGAATGCAAAAAAAAGAAAGAAAAAAGGAAAACTTTACCCTCCACTGAGCACCTCTTTGCTCAGATCCCCCCATCCCCCATATGAGCCTCCCTCCTCCATCGCCCTCACTCACCTCCCCCTTCCTACTATCCCCTGGCCGTCAACCACCTCTCTGCTCCCCTCTCTCCCTCATTCTCTCCCAGTTGCCTCACGGCTTGCTGTGACCCATCTTGCACCTCCCGAAGCCCACAACAGACGCTTGGTGTGTGAAGAAGGTCAGGAGTTCAGGTTTGGCTGAGGCTCCATTCTTCCCTCTGCACAGAGGAGGCCTGCCCTGCGGGTTTATAATTATCTGCCGTTGGCATTCAGCACAGGTTCAAGCACAGTGCAAGCACTGGCACCGGCGTGGGGGGATGCGCTTGGCTACACACTTGGTGATTAGTTGGCCCTAATTGTCAGTTCCTTGTTCCTTTTACCTTTCTCGCCTCTGTTGACATGACTCTGACCAGTTAAAACATCCTCTCATAAAAACTCAGTGCTGAGTGTATTTGTCTGCATTGCAGTGCTCTTATCACATTTACTTCTCACCAAAAGCAAAAGTCTTCTCTCTGATTTCAGTTTCTGAGGTTCCTTTCCAGATATTTGTACATAGATTATTTCTAATGTTTCTTTTTATTTGAACTAGTGCTAGGAACTTCCAGTATCTGACTGCCTTTGCTGTATACATTTTTAACTGAGACAGGTGAATCCATGAGATGGAACTCATACTTACCCATTCAGTCCACTGCGTGGTCTCTGTGATGCAAATTTTGTCATCTGTGACTGTCAAAAAGGCTCCAGGTCCTTTCACAGACAACTGTGTGCAGACCTAATTTTTGTGACCCCATGGACGGTGTGATCTGACTGCTCGGTGTGTGACAGTGAAACTCCCATTCAAAAGGTGGCGCCACACACACAACAGACATAAATAGAAACTGTGAATAAAAACCACGAAAGGAAGAAAAACATAAAGGATGTTTGTTTTGAGGGAATATTCTGTGCAGAGATTTACTATTAACCACTCAAACTTCCTTTTTTCCCCATTTTTTAAACTAGACAGCTGTCAAACCAACGCAATATCGCCACCTATTGGGCTGGAGTCCATACAGTACACCTCTGAGGTGCTGAGGTGTAACTGATCGAAAAAAAAAGGAAAAAAAGGAAAAAGCTTGTGCACATGAACACATAGTCTGAGTTCTTTAAATGAAAAGTTTTTTTTTTTAAATCCTGCATTAATAGTAAATATTTTATGTTTGTAGCTTTATCAGGAAACCTAAATTTGCTGAAGTTTCCCTCATAATAGATGACACAGCAGACTGTAATAGTCTCTACAGCTTTCTGAGAGGAAATGAACAAAACATAATGTAAAAAATAATAAAAACAATCATACCCACCCTACAGGTCGGATATCACAAAGGTGACGCTTTGGGATTTTTTTTAAAGTTTTGAAAAAATTGTTAGTTTAAATAAGTTCCACTGATTTGAATTTATTTTATTTACAATCCAAGTTTGTTTGTTTTGTTTTGTTTTGTTTTTTCCGCACCGATGTAGACACACTTTTACTTGTAATTCACATCAGATTTTCTCTCCGGTTTCTGTGGAGCGACTGAGTCAGTTTCACTCAAAGGTGAATGTGGTGCTTTCCATCAGGCATTTATATTGGCACTGACAGGCAGAGTGATAAATGACGCTGGATAAATCCATTCTTCAGTGACTTCAGAGATGTCTCTGCGCCATTAGTCATTCACACTAGAGATCTCTGCAAGAGTCCATCATTGCTGCTCTGAGAAACACATCTGCAGACCTTGAGACAGACCCTGAAAGGGGCTCACAACTGTTGGGGCTGCTGGGTGGAGGGGGGTGAGAAAAAAGAGGAACAGCAGTCAGACAGATGTGGGGCCTGGATCTCTGCCAAGCAGCACCGTCATCCTATAGCAGACCCTTCATCTCAGTACGAGAGTGTGAGAGGAGGAAAAAAATAATAATAATGGCGAAAGAGATGTAGGGAAACAGCAGGGAGTGGAAAAAGAAGGACATGGTTTGATTTTATTTTTTTGCTGTTGTTGATGTTGTTGTTCTCAAAACCTATTTTTCCATCAGAGAACATCTTCCAAAATTTGTGGCTTCATTTCACTGTGACTGCACACCCATGGGATTATCAGTAGTCCAAGCTGACATTAAAATAAAAGTGAAAAAGAAAAACTCATTAAATTTGAAATCATTTATTGTGCAAACCCTCCTCTGAATGCAGCACCTTGAAGGGCCTATTATTCGTTGACATTTTAGTGGAAAGTTGAATTAGTCCTTGGAGCCCTACATAAAAATCTATATTTAACACGAGCACAGATGGTTGGAATAAAAAAGAAAATTGCCCCGCTTCGCCTCTGTTTTTGGTGCAGGGAAGAAGTTGAGATTTTTGCCAATTTCCAAGAGCTCCGTGGGATGAGACATGGACTTTTGACAGGTGTTTGTTTGAATATCAAACAGAGCCACTGAGGCCTGCAGATGGCAGGCAGATTGCATTCCAGACAGGGCTTCAGTCTGGGCTCAGAGCAGTGGGAGGGGGTCCATCTTTAACTCTTCAATAGTTCTCCAGGGGAATTAGTTTCCAAATGTCTCGTCTGCCTGACTGTTATCATCATCATCATCATCATGGCCTTCATCACTGGGCCGGAAGTCTGTAGAAAGTTTGTCCACAGTGAAGCAGCAAAGCTCTCTATTTTTCCAAAAGCTTTGTGCAAATATGAGCTCAGTGTTGAGTCATAAACAAAGACTGGAGAGTTTGATGACTGCTTTTGTGCTTTGCCAGTATTTAGGCTTAACTTTAAACAACTGCCTAACTTCTCTTGTTCAGGGAGGTTTCGCTTAACAAGGTGTTGCAGTAAAGATAGAGTTCAAAGCTTAGAGCAATGGTCTTCAATTAATATTCAGCGAGGTCCGCCTAAAAATCTTGTTCCCCTGCAAAGGGACAGGGTATATAAATTTAAACTCCCTCTTAGTGACAGCCATGCTAGTTTTCTTCACTCACCATATGTGTGTTTTCAGCAGGCCTGTACCTCTCTGTGAGCTGGCAGCTTCTTTCTGCAGAGGAAAACCATGGGCCAGACGTGGGAACTACCGTAAATGCTAGAAAAGCAGTGCCACCTAAAATGAATTACAGTACATTGTAGAAAAGTTGTGCAATGTGAAATGAATTAATGTAAATGAGGAGAGAGCTGCACTCCTCTCCCATCAAAATTATGGACAAGTAAACACATTTATATTTTAAAAATATAACTAATTTCATTCCACTTAAATTTTGCATCCAATCGGGGTCTGGCTCTGGACCTCAGTCTGCTGTTTGGAGACTCCTTAGAGTAATAGATTGTCTACAGCATGGATGTCAAACTCCTCTACACTTATGGTCAATCTCAGTCAATATTTATTGAAAAAATATGGTACTAACTGACCTCCGTTTTCAAATATGTTATGTCAATTTATTAATATAGATGTATTAATTACCTTGACTCAAAATATTTTGTATAGAATTTAGCACAAACATCACATTGATAAAAAAAGTTTAGGTTTTAAAAGTTGCATAGTTAGCAGGAGAACTCCTTAATCCGGTCCTGCAGCAGCATCACAAATAGGATCAGTATCACAAAATCCATCTGCAAAACCAACGCAACAACTGACGCAGTCTGAAGGTGGTTCATTCTTTTAGGAAACTATGATTTTCAGGAAAAATATGTCTCTTTAATTTCTCCTGTGATTCAGGAGCTGGCTTATAGCGAGGTTAGCTGGCTAACTGGCAGACTTGCTGTAGAAATCAGAGAGTGGGAGGGAGGTATGGAAAGCTGGCCAGGTATTCTTCTGAGTCAACAGAAACTGATTCCTGGCCAAAAAAAAAAGAAAAAGAAAAGAAAGAAATCCACGTGATTCTGAGCTCACGAAAAGCAAACAACTATATCTGTTTGCGCTTGATATTTTTTTCTTCAGTCTTGTCAGTTTGTATGTTTTGTTGTGATTTGGAGCCTTTTTAGACTTGTTATAAAAATATCCCAGTTGAATGTCATCTCATTCCTCACCTATGAAACTGTGTAGTGGAGTCTGCTTACTTTCATGTAGATTCTTACTACTCCAAAGGGACCAGCAAGATCATTTTGCTAAAAGCCCTTTAAATTCCCCACAGGTCCAATTTTTATTATTATTATTATTATTTTAGAGGAATTTAGAAACTTCAAAATAATTCAAGACCATCTGCACTTTCAAGAACAAAAGCAAAAATACACACAACATGTACCAGATGTGCTTTTTTGACTCTGCGGCCAATTCTCCATCAGCAGCGTGCAGTCCCCTTTTCCTGACGGTGGCTGGCTGTCAGCATGCATATTGCCCGAGGTGTTTGATGCATCAGGTAAGCCCCGGTTTCCAGCACAAGCTTTGTGGAGAAAATAAATGAAGGTTTCTCACCATGAACAACCCACGGAGCAGAATGGAGTCTGCTCGCCCTACTGCTCCATTGTGTTCATGCTGCTTTATTTTACTGTAACAATGAGCACCTCCCACTCTTCCGTGACCCACAATGAGGATGGTTGCTGTTATCTTTCTTAACCCAGATACTTAACAAAATGAGCTCCAAATAAATGAACCCTAGAGCCAATTTTTTTGTCTTTAACTTGCCAGAGAAGTCTCAAATTCCCTATGTGTCTCTGGAATGCTCGACTCCCATCTTTCCAAGAGTTGGGTCGGGGAGGAGCAGATGTTAGTCAAGCAGATCCAATGATTTGTTGGCTTCATACTAGATGGTTTCCCTCTTTAAGCCAGACAACTTCACTCGGGGTTTCTGAGGACTGTTCATCCCATAAACACAGAAAGTTTTCATTGTGCTTTCCCTCTGACAGAAACCACATGACATGGATAATTGTGAAAAGCGAATAAAATCGCCCGCTTGCTAACACCAGCCTGACACTGGGACAACAGAACGTGACCACATGCTGTTGTACACGAACTGAAACAAAGCGGGGCTACTAACCGAAGCGGGAGAATTTATTAAATAATGCCGATCGAATCTCAAGTGTCCTGTTTGTGCCAGAAAGGCCCATGTGCTGGCAGTTTCTGAACCTCGCCCTGTCTGAATTTGGTTAAGTCTTATGTACAAGTCTGTTATACAAAAGAGTTCAGGGTGAGAAAAGCCCCTCAAACAAACTCAAAGTCTGAACAAAAGAGGGACGGAGGACTCTGCTGAAAGAATGTGGCCCCTCTTTCAGCTGCTGGTATGCTTGCAGCTCTTCCTGTCGGGAGGAGAGAAATCCCAGGAAGAAACAAACTGATGAAATGCAAAACAATTCCAGCCTCCTGCCGCCTGCTGATTGATTGATTAGGACTTGTCACATTTCTCTTCCATTCAGTTTGCCGGAAACACCAAGGGGCACTTTAAACCCATTAAGATTTAGATAAGTCGAAGTTTTGTTTCTGTTAAAGAACTGAATTTGGTTCGGAATTGGCTTATTTCCATTACAATTAGTTCCAAATTCATTTTGTTTAATGCTCCGCTGACAGTATAGCCATTTTCGTGATAATCCAAATAACCAAGAGCACGAGGGGCCCATGGGACTCAGCTTTTAATGTCATCACGCTGATATCAGCGTTTAGTGCTCATTAGCTTGTGGCCACATCAGAGCTGTGCTAATGCAGATGCAAACCAAACATCTCTGCTTCTTTGGCTCTGAAAGGGTTCAACAAGTTTAACACAAGCGGTTTCGGTGTCTGCACAGATCATGCAAGCTGTTCATCAGTAATGAGTTTATGAAACAAGACAACTTTGTTATTGCCCAACACCAATGAAAGGAAGGCTATAATGTAATCACCTCTGTATGAGTGTGAGTCTGTCTGTCTGTTTGCAAAATATCTTGTAAACCAGCAAACAGATTTTAGTGAAACACTCAGAAAGTAATCATTGGGTGTACATCTAGAACTGATTAACTTTTGGAGTCAACCTGATTCAAGATGGCTGGAACTCAATCATTTTTACAAATATTGAGCTAATATCTGGTGTGGTATTAGAGGAGAATTATTCCGATTACATACTCTGAGTGCTAACAGATTCAACGAGTTCTTTGATTAAAGATTTGTCCAGCAATGAGGTCAAAGAGTTCCATTTCTTCCGGGAATGCTGGTTTAATTTTAGGATTGTAATTGTTGGATCAGTCGGAGTGAGATTTCTTTTGCGAGAAAGTAACTGAACGAGTCAGAGACTTAGCCGCAGTCTACAAAAAATACATATACATTTTCTGCCTCATCATGTAATTGCAACAAAACAAATTTGTCTTTGCGCTGTGAATTGATCCTCTTTAGCTGCTACAAGAAGCAACTGTGGTATTAAATCCCAACAATTGTTTCTGTGAGAACGACAAAATCTGAAAATTGTGGTTGAAGCACTGAAGCCACAGTACATAACCATATTAATGCAGAAAAGCTTTTCTGTTTCTTAACTTAGTAAAAAAAAAAAAGAAAAAAAAAAAGAAGAAGCAAATCCATTTTTTCTGGCAATCCCTTCCAAGTTAAAACTTGTTGGTTTGTTTGTTCTCCTGCTCTTGTTTTGCTTTGCCTTCCTCAAGCTGCAAGCCTTTAGCTTTGCTTTGACAGGTGGAGATCAACTGGAGTGACTGCTGTTGGCATCCATGTGGGATTGGAGAGAGGAGGTGGCCACAGGGTCAGCAGCAGCAGAGCTATTCTACACCTATACAATAACACAACGGGCCGGGAGAGAGTTCGCAACATGCCTTTATCCTCTGACTACAAAAACACCACAACGCTGCTTCGAATTTAACTCTGAAGGCAGCAACAAAAGAATCGGAAACCTTTGCACCATGTGTTAACCTACTGTTAGCTTTTCTTCGCCGTTAGATGAAGCCAACTATCCCGTATCCTGCATCCTGTCCCGTGATGAATGGTCAGAGAAGCGCAGTTAAGCCTTATTGACTTCTGCTGCAGATACTTAAAACCGTCGAAACAGAGGTTGGAGCGATTAAGCAGCAATCACATTCGTAATTATGATAATGTTAATTGAACTTGTCAAGGATGAATAATTTCAGGGGAGACAGTAAAATACACCTAACAAGTCTGTTCTTAGCGGTAAACATGGGGCTTTTTAAAACTGTAATTAGCCTTTTAATGTGTAGCACATGGCTTACAAGCCATTCATGGCCCGACCTCCCCTCCTCACTCAGCCACTTTCCTCTTCTCTCCGTAGGACACACTTTTCACATAGCTGGAAACCTAACCACACAAATAGGAACCTCTCTCTGCGGGGTGGGGTTGAGGCACAGATAGGCGTATTTCGGCAATTGCAGGACAAATTGTTATCTTCCTGTTCATACAGGCAAACAGGAGGTACAGAACACCACTTTTCCCAAGCGTCTCTTTTGATGCTTCTGCTGAATTCGGTGTCATTTTTCCCTGAATATTTGGTCTCATTTTTGCGCAAAAATGAGACTGAACCTCATATTGGCGAGATGTGTTTTGCTGCAGTTCTTCTAGAATAGTTCAAACTTTTACCAAAAAGAGAGACAGCATTTGAAACCAACAAAACCACCGTGAGTGCTCCCAGTCTTCCAGTCTTTCTCACAACTGCGCCTCGTGCATCCGAACCCACCCAAAGTGTTCAAGAATTCCCCCTTTTGAGACAGACACAAATAATTGGTCACAGATTTTTTTTTGATTTTTTTTTGTTAGCAGGTCACAAAGGAACCTCCTATTCACCCCTGCACAGCTGTCTCCCCATCTCTGCCCCAGCTACTCCCAGCCTCTCCACCATTTCCCCACCATGGTCTTCACCATCAGGCAAACGCTTGGGCGCTGCTCATCGCCAAAACACTGCTCCTTTCACTGCCACAATAAAACCATCAGGACACATGCCTCTCATGACCCTGACCCAAACCCCCTTTGTAGACCTCCTTACGCCTTAAGGGCTCAGTGACATCTATGGGACCCTTGAGTCTGTTAACAATTCCCTTTGATAGAAGATTTTCCACTAATTAAGGATTGGCTGGTTTTGATTTATGCACCTGATGCAAAAGAGGGTGTTTTCACAATCAACATCCTTTTAAACAGATTCCAAATAAATATGTTTTGGTATGTATTTGTCAGAGCGTTATCTACAGTATAAACAAGGAGAGACTTCAGGACTACCGAGTGTTTTGTTTTGTGTGTCACAAAAGACAGTCGGGCTGAAAAACTTTGCTCTTTCTAAATATGGAAAGAAAAAAAAAAAGGTTTAAAATTGATTTATATGAACTTTTAGGAAGAGGCCCATAGTTAGTGGCCAGCAACCCAAAAGAAGTTAAGATAGATATGGTCTAACAAATAATTTTTACATTTCCCTACCATGTAGTCTGTTACAATTTTGCCACTAGGGTTTGTCCTAGCCCTCAGCTAATCAAACACAGTTGTACATGAAGGAATCTGTGGAGGATTTTTTTCCCCCCAGCAGAATGAAACAACAGCTATAGGCAGATATGTTTTTGCCTTCATGCAAAGGAGCATACACTAATGATGTTTGCACACAGTAGTTGGAATGCATATTTTTCCCTTATCATCATGTTTGTGCCCATATACAAACAATGACATCTGTATTTTTTTAAATTTGCCATTTAATGATGACAGGGATGATTATATAAGTGTTCTTAAAGTTCAAGGTTTTTGCTAGTCAATGCCATAGTGTCTCAGTGTTCTTTCTGGGAGTCAGAAATCTACCAATGTTATGAAAAAAACCTATTTGTGAAGACAGTGTCTGTTTAAGACTGTAATGTTGTGTCTTGTAACTGCTATAAAGATAACTAGAGAATCACAAGTTGTTATATTATTGGAGCTATTCTCAGAGGAAGAGAACGGTTCCTGAACTGGCTGTGATAAGAGTAGCGAATAGTTTGAGTGCTTCACGAGAACCTGTCCATGATTCTTCAAACTGAAATCATTCTAAGGACTGTCTTACCCGTCCACTGTAGGTAAGATACTGACTGTTCATTAGGACTTCACAAAACCCTATCTTAGATCATTTGAACAAGTCAGTATAAGTCAGAAGTGTATAAACAAGCACACCCACAAGGAGGCAGAACCATTAGCTTAATGTCTCACAATATGTTGGGTAAGATTTTTTTTTCTTTTTTTTCAGTTGATTTGTTACTACATGTCTTAATAACTAATTAAATCTGTAAGATTTATTGTTTGAATTAAAAGTATGTGTGGTTTGTAAAATTATAACTCTAACATGACGAGTAAACATATTCATAAGAGTAAAAAACAGCCTTTTTATCCCATGCTTCATTTAGTGGAACACATAGTATTAGTACATATATATATTGTATAAATCTGTGCTTAAGTAATTTGCTGGACATTTACCCAATTCCTGATGAAACACATTTAATCATTTTATGGAAACTGTATAGTTTTCACAAGGTTTTAATATGAGTTTCTAATTGGATTTTTCTCCTACAACATGGTGAATAAAAAAAAAAAAATACAAAATCTCTGTCACAGTTTTGAAGAGAGCAGAACTGTGCTTATACAGGAAACAGGAGAAAGCGGAGCAACACGTTTCACCCTCAGCTTCCTGTACTTTCTCCTTTTTCCACCAAGCCTAATGGATTGCATGTGCAGAGTCCGTCTTGGGCTGAATATTAAGAAGACTAAAACAGACACAGAACAGGAGAAAAAAAAAAAGAAGAAAGACGCACAAATAAGAAACTGTGCCGTGAGAAAGAAAAAAAAGTGAGAAGAAGAAGCATTCAGGAGAATAACATAATTACAATTCCAGTCACAAACCGGCACAGCGGCTTGAGCACTGATCCTAGATTTCTGGAGCAACCTCACAAAGCTGTTCCCAAGGGGCTCATGGGAAGGCATAGGTCAACCACCCCTTTCCTGACTCACCACATGTTAAAGGAATTCAGCAGTGCATTGTGGGATGTGACACCAATAACCCCCACAATGAAGTTTCCAAATGACTAACACATACACCCTAAAAACCCGTCTGCCATTTCAGCATAGGAAAAATGACAAATGTTGATGGAAATCAGGAATGTGTAATGTCATGATTCATGCAGAATAAAAAAAGTGCATTAGATACTTTTTTACTGTTTTTTTGTTTGTAATGGCATATTTTGAATTTACTTAGTTGTTTATATTTTAGGAGATTCAGTTTTTGACATTAACTAGGAGATCACCACATTCTCCCGATAATAGTCTTTATTTTTGGCCAAAATCAGCCTATAATATACTTACAAATGGATGATTCACTAAGCTAAGTTAATGTTTTCTATTTAACAAATGTGTTTATCACAGTGCTCTTATTCTTATCTGTTTGCCAAATGGAGACAGTACAAGCTATTGTAAGAGAAAACACAGATAAGGCACACAATCAGGAGTGTTCCTCTGGAGAAGCAAATGTTGGTCAATCAGTTTAGCTTTTCAGCATGGAAGCTTAGATTCTTGGTTGTTTCTTTTCTCTTCTTACCAAATTACGTTTATTTGAAATCAGAAAAATTAAGGTAAATAACTGAATAACTGAAGGATTAACATTTTCTGACTGCTGATAAAACGATTATCATTTCTGGTTTACCGGTTTCCTTCTCTCGTGGTTACAAATGTGTTTGGGAGGAAAAAGAAGTGAAATTTTTACATCTGCCATCTACAGCAGGTAAGCTATTGTTTATGTTTGTTTCTAAATGTCTGAACTATCCCTTTAAAAAATTCTAGTCAGAGTTAGATGGCAGTCCAGAACCAAAAATGTGAAAAGAACAAAACATTTTTAATAAAACTAGTATTCCTTGGAGGAATTCATGTGCCATACGCCACCTTGATCGCCAAAGTTTAAACAAAGTTCTCATGTGATTTGGTAGCTGTCAGAGTATGTGTTGAGGATGACTCTCAGCTACCACCACACCAGATTTCAGCTTAATATCTGTACGACTGACTGAGTTAGAGCCATTTTTGTGTTTGCTAAGGTCTGCTGGCTGCGGCAACCGTCATGAATTTTATTGACTCCAGAACTCAATGAGTTTTAGAAGTACATCCAACAATTACTTTCTTAGTTTCATTAAGATCTGTCAAGTGGTTCGTGAGATATTTTGCTTAAAGACAGACAAACTTTCACATGCACACATGCAACCAAAGGCAATTACACGACCACCCACCACCAAGATTATAAAAACTATGTAAAGTATGAAGTAACACTTGCATATCCTTTTACAGACAACAACAAAAAGACAACAATTTTCAAACCAGCCTAATAAAATGTTTATTTCTACAGATTCCTTGTCTGCTTTGTCCATTTTGGAATATATCTTGTAACATATATATTTCTCAGCCTCAACAAAAAGGTCATTTGTTTCATCTAATAAATCTATTTGACAATATCTGTCCAATTCTTGACTGCAGGTCAGGCTGTATCCATTAGCGTGTGACTGATTCTTTGGCTTCCACTGTCAGCAGTTATTGCCCAAGGCCAAAAGCAGAAAGCAGACAGTGTTTGGGGTGTGTGTGTTTGGAGTGGTAGTAGTTCAGACTGAACCCCAACACATGTTCTGAGCTCAAACAAATTGAGCATGAAGGTGATTGCTTTTCTTGAAGGGTTGCAAGGCATTTTAATTACAAAATAAAGCTCCAACTAGCCAGTTTTTCTTCTTTTACATCACCCAGAAGCTAATTTCTCCTACACCGATGTTCAAACGGACATGTTTTCTGACACCGAACACTCGGATCTGTCCAGTCTGTGAAGGCGATGTGTTCGCTCCACCATTTTTGACATCCGCGGCCTGAGTCCCTGTGAGCCCAGAGGGACTATTTGGTGACACAACAGGCCTGTGGGAAGGCTGAGCCACAGGTGGTGTCCGGCAGCTGCTCCGGCTCTCTGTACACAATCACACACCACAAAGAGTAATGAACGTTCCCTGAACATACTTTTACACACACACATCAAACTGTACGAACACTGCAAGAGCATGTTGTGAATGCCTACATAATTGGCAAACATAAAACAACATGTATGTTTATGACACCAACCTACACATATATAACATATATGTTAACACACACACACACACACACACTCACAAGAACTCGCACTCCTTGAACGAACATATTCTGCTGCAGTCGCCAGATCATGCATACTGTTAACACACAAGCTGAGTTCAGGCTTTTATTTTAAATATTCCATGCTTGTATCTGGTCGACGCACACGCGAGCACAAAAAGTCCCTTCCTAACACAGGGAAATGAACATGCGGACGCACAGCACGCCCGAGTCTCTTGCACGAGCACAGCAACACATGCAGCTGAAGAATAAAACACCTTTCTCAGAAGAAAAAAATAAAAAAAGTGCAGCATGCTCATGTGCAGCCACTCTCACACCCACACAGATTCCAAACGGAGGAAACACCAATGCTGCTGCCCATCTTTCAGCTGTAATGGTAGACACACACCCCGAGGAGGGAAAACCCACGACTTTACACTTTTATTGGCTGGAACGGACTCAGGTTTAAACACATCTTTGTGCAAACTAACTTCCTATCCAAGTTCTTCGGGTCTTACATCAAGTTTTTGTCCTCTCATTTCGTAACACAAACCTACTTATAGGATTTAGCCATTCTACATATAAAATGAAAAAATACTGAATGATTTTACTGGAGTTTCTTGTTTAGGTAAGACAAAAAAAACCCCAAAAAATAATTAAAGGCCTTAGCACTGCTTGAAGAGATGCATAGCTCCCGCTGAGTTTTAGACCAAGATCATCTTGTGTTGAGGAAATAATGGAGTTGTAGCTGTTTTGGTAAAACCTTAAAAATAAAATTATTAACATTGCCCCATGCAATTTAGTAAACTGAAACGTTTAGATTGTGTGTGCTGAACAACTCTCAGTTACTGCCACATCAAATTTTAGCTCAATATCTGGTAAACTGACTGAGTTACAGCAATTTTTGTGAGATATTGCTAACAAACTAACAGACTCCAACCGTTAATGTTAAAGTTTCAAGCAAAGATCTTACACAATGAGTAGCACTTGGCGTATGAGTTGGGGATGACTCTCAACTACTACCACACCAAACCTTAAGTGAATATCTCTAAAACTGACTGAGGTATTGTAATTTTTGTGTATTTTTAAGGTCAGTTGGCCTTGGCAACCATCTTGACTCAGGCTGACTCCAAAAGTTAATCTTTTTTAGATGTGCATCCAGTGATTCGTTTTTAGCACATCTTCATTAAAAACTGTCCAGTGGTTCATGAGACATTTTGCTAACAGACATGCACACAAACACACGCACACCTACACAGACGCGGGCTAAAACACATTTATTGGTTTTCGCCTTTCTGCAGCGGACAATAAATATGGTAAACGCTTATTATATTTCCAAACAAGACAGACTTTATGCTGAGCAGAAGACGAACAACAGCTGCAATTTATGCTGGATTCCAGAGCAATGAGGCAACAAATTGAAATAGGCATTAGTGGTGAATTTGAGCTCTCACAGGGAGTAACAAGACACATGACTGACATAATCGTTATGCAAACCTTCCCACAATTGTCTCTTTCATTGGTCCCAGGGCACAGACTTGTTGCCTTCCAAGAGTGTGATTCAAGGAAAGCGAGAGAGTTATGACTAGGTGGGTGGGATTCATTAAAAAAAAAAAGAAACCTCCATGGCAAAATAAGCAAGAATTCATGTGTCACACATTTCCAGCTACCTCCTAAACTGTGTTGTGCTCGGCATCTAAATCTTTGGGACACAAATTTTGAGGAAAAAAACAAACAAAAAAACAACAACAAAAAAAAAAAAACTGGTTGTGCTTCAGATCAAGCCTCCTTGCCTCCATCAGCAGACCTGCATGCAGTGGCATGTGAGGGTGGGGCGCATCTGAAGATGTTGAAAGGGGGCAAAACGACGGAGCAGCACCCCAGGGGGAAGCTGGGATCCTGCTCGGGGAATTGCAGTGTTTGTGCAGGTTTACTGGCGATGGAGACAAAGGAAGTGCTCTGGCTGCTCTTTTTTACCTCTCCACCACTCAGCCCAAACGCCTCTCCCCCCACCTTCCTCACCCTNTGAGATGAGACATTGCTGTCAAGACGAGACACTGCCCTCAATTTCCTGTGAGAAAGGCCTTTACACGCAGGAAGATGGAGGCTGAGCTCTTTAGAGAAGATGCTTGCATAACCTTGGTGAGTGAATCTGTAATTTACGGCGTGCCTACAGAAAGATTAACAACCTTGTTTTTTTTTCTATCTCCCACTTTGTTTTGGTTTTCCACAGAGAGCGAGGATGATGGATTTAGGGTGTGTGAGTGTTGTCAGGGGATTTGGACTCTGCAAGCGGGGAACAAATGAACCTACGTTCAAATCCGATTGGTGGATTCAGCAATGCTGATGCGTGAAAGTTAGGTGGGTGGTGTATTTGTCAGCGCTGCGTGCCCCGTCTTGCTGCTTTTGCTGCTCAGACGTTACACCGTATGTATATCTCTCATCGCGACTGCGCTAGAGGCGTTAGTGTGCACAGCGGCCTTGGTGGGAGCCCGTCTGAAGTAATTGCGCCGCTCCTTCTAAAGTTTGTATTTGTCTTTCAGGAGACACAGGAGAGAGAGAGAGTGTGTGTGTGTGTGTGTGTATAGGGTGGGGGTGGGTGAAGG